>NC_057946.1:38951139-39131139 GCF_018555375.3 Anguilla rostrata | reverse complement strand
TGTGTGTGTGTTTAAACACTGTGAGGGAACAGGCCTGTTATAATAACTCAGGAACTCGCTCCGGAATGGCAAGCTGTGATTGGGTGGAGCCTAGACCCCGCCCCCTCACCCTCCCCTCTGGTGGTATATAAGAGTGCACTGGTGCGGCGCGAGGGTCTGCAGTAATGCGAACCTCCGGCACCCTTCCCAGGGCCCCGCGCTCCGACACACACGCCCGCGCGCACACGCACACGCAGATGTTCCACGCCATGTTGGACTTCTCAGAGAAGCAGCTGGAGAGGTAAAGGAACGGCTCGCTTCTCCCCGTCTCTGTTTTTGGGGGACCTCACGTGCTTGTCAAAAGGGGGACCGGGTGGGGTGCAGGGGTGGGGGAGGGGGGGCGAGTGAGTGTCAGAGTCGAGCAACGCACAGCAGCTGGTGTGGACTGAGAACTGACCTTAGCTTTGAGCCTGTGCATTTCAGCTGGCTGTGTTGGACACAGGGAAGGCGAAGGTGCTTGTTTACAGTCAGTTGAAGGGGTCAGTTAGTGGTTAAGCGGAGAGCTTAATGAATTCTAAGAGCTGCTGATTGGCTTCAGCTGTAGTGGCTGGTGTGGAGTGGCGGTTGCGTTCACATCACTGAATGGAAAACACAATGTAGGCGTGTTTGAGTATGTCTATGACAGGCAGCTGCTGCCTCTGGCTTTTACGAGATTTAAAAAAAAAAAAAAGAGTATTATTTTTGTTGCTATTTGTTTGCTTGGAGGACACTATTATCCAGGGCTGCTTGCATTTGTGAATGAAGCAAGCATAGCTCAGCGATAATGCAGGTGATGCACCTTATTCTGGGTTAGAGAGGCAGTAGGGATTTGACCCTATGATGTCCTGGTTGGCTGTGTTTCAGAAGCCGGGTTTCAGTACGGAAAGGGAGCTTTGATAGGCTGCGGCGATTAGGACTTCCTAGGCCACGCCCCCTCCACAGTGTCCCGCCCGGCCGAATCGCGTTCCCTCACCCACAGGGGCATCACTTCGAGGGGACGTGTCAGAGTCTTTGGCGGGGGGGGGGGGGGGGGCAGGAGGGAGAGAAAGAGAGAGAGAGTGAGACAGCTGTGCAAGAGCAGAGGGATTTTTGCGTAATGCATGTAATTCCACAAGTTGGTGGCTTTGGGAGTTTGTCTCTGTGGCAACAGGTGTGTCACGTGGGTCAGGGCAGGACCACTGGCAGGGGTATTTCCTAGGATAGAACACTCCTCCATCTGGGGTTTGGGGCTGACAACCATCACCCAACCCCCCCATCCACCCAAATGGTTTGTTCCACAGGCAGTGATTGGCACAGTGGACGTCAGTGTAGGTGGATATATGACTACAGTAAATGGGGGGAGGTGTGAGATGAGAGGCAGAGCCCTCCATCTTGCTCAGGGAAGCTTCCTCAGGGACTGGACCTCTCTGAGTTACCACATAGGGTCACTGTCCTGGCATCTGGACTTTCCTAATTTGATAATCTGCTGTCCAGCCTGTGCAGTAGATAAGATCAGAATGGGTGTGTGCCGGGGGGTTATTTAAATTGGGCGACCTCTCGCTCACTGATTTGCACAGCTGCCGTTATGGTGTTGCCCGGAACCTGAGCACAGGTAGAACTCGCACTTCCTGTGTCGCTGTCCCATGTGGAACTAGCACTTCCTGTATCGCTGTCCCATGTGGAACTCACACTTCCTGTATCGCTGTCCCATGTGGAACTAGCACTTCTTGTATCGCTGTCCCATGTGGAACTCGCACTTCCTGTATCGCTGTCCCATGTGGAACTCGCACTTCCTGTATCGCTGTCCCATGTGGAACTCGCACTTCCTGTATCGCTGTCCCATGTGGAACTCGCACTTCCTGTATCGCTGTCCCATGTGGAAATAGCACTTCCTGTATCACTGTCCGGGGGAAACTAGCACTTCCTGTATCGCTGTCCAGGGGGAACTCGCACTTCCTGTATTGCTGTCCCAGGTGGAACTCACACTTCCTGTATCACTATCCCATATGGAACTCGCATTTCCTGTATTGCTGTCCCAGGTGGAACTTGCACTTCCTGTATTGCTGTCCCAGGTAGAACTCGCACTTCCTGTATCGCTGTCCCAGGTGGAACTTGCACTTCCTGTTCAGTATCCTCGGTGGAACTCGCACTTCCTGTATTTCTATATCACTGTCCTCAGTATGACAGCCTGTTTGTACTGGGAGGAGCCGGCCTAATTTAGGACTGTGAGTGACGGCTCACGGCCAGCAGGTGGCAGTCAATGCAGAACTCTTGCGCATAAAGCCACAAGTGCCTTCCTATGACCAATTGAGACACAGCCAGAGAGGCATTTCATCACCTGAGGACTTATAAGCTGACTGAAATTAAACTACTAGAGTTCATTTAGAACTGAGAATATTGCTGCTTATGCACTTTTATATAGAATTCACTGGGGTAGATGCAAATGTTGTGAGTGAGTGAGTGTGCGTGTGTGTGGGAGTTGGTGTGGGTAGTCTTGCAGGGATATTGGACCCATGTGTATTTGGGATCTGCAGCCAAATTCTTATAAATGTTGTGCTTGTTCACAGTGAATATTTGTTGAGAAGCTAACAATATAGCATCACTGTATAGTCACTGTTATTGTCCTGACTCTAGGAGTATTAAATATATTTTCTCTGTAGTTACATCTGGACTTACAGACGCGTGCTTTATTGTATTCAATCTGGCGAAGACGATCTGCTAAATGAATATGATGTATAACACGAGCAATCCAGCAGAATGCAAGCAGTTTTATACTGTAGTATCATCTCCCGTCCAAGAGGTGGCAGCATGGAGTTAAAATTCAGCCCTAGCGTGCACCTCCTTTCATTGAGTTTGCCCACTTATATTGGAACCATGCTCCGATAATTAATTGTTTGATTAGGCTTACAAATATTTTCCAGGGCTCCTAAAATGACGCTGTCAGTGCCTCTCTGACCGCGAGGTACGCCTCCATTAGCCTGCCATCAATCAGCCGAACCCCCCAGCCCCCGTCTAAAAATAAATCAGTCAAACATTCTGCTTTCCGTTTTTACATTTGACATTCTAAAATGAGCTCAGGCAGTCCAAAATGCATTTATGCGCTGCCTCTTTTCTAAATCCGGAGACCTTTGAGCGTCTAGAAAGGAAAACAGAATTAGAGATGGGGCGGTTTTATCAAAATTGAACAGGAGACTTTTGTTTTTAACAAAAAACAGCCCCCCCCCCCCCCCCCCCCCCCCCGCCACACACAAACACACACACACATACACATGCAATGCACCCTCCCACACTCATACACTTCATTTAGTTAAAGCAGCTTCTACAAATGTGAAACACCAGCCTGTGCATCACCAGTTAAAAATGATCACCCATCCGAAGGCAAATTGCATTTCCTTATCATCGTCTTGTGTTGAACAAGCACAAAATCGCACCCACACCAAAGCATTTTTAATCATGTGTAAAGTTTGTCATACTCCTAAAATATTAGTGGGGGGAAGGGGGGGGGCTGTCATGTTCCTCACTCTTTACTCATTCACCCCCCCCTCTCCCACCAATGCCACAACCGTGCCCTCCCTACACACACACTCACACTCACACACACACCACACGCACACTCACACACGCCTAGACACACGTGCATACTTACAGACACACAGTGCACACACACCTTCTCATCTCTTCAAGAATGAAGCTGCTCCTTGTTGCCTTGACGACGAATGGGGGAGTCATAAATAGTTGGCAGCATCCTGTTTCCTGTCTGGGCCTGTTCACACTTTCCCTCAGTTCATTCTCTTTCTCCTTCTCTGTCCTTCCTGCTTCCTTTCTCTCTCTCCTCCCCCGTTTCCTTCTCTTAGAGAAGGCCTGTGTGGTCAGACTCAGTCTTTCATGCGCACAACTGACCTTTTCACTGGTCCCAGGCCCCAATGCAGAACTGAGAGAGAGAGAGAGAGAGAGAGAGAGAGAGAGAGAGGAGAGAGAGAGAGAGAGAGAGAGAGAGAGAGAGAGAGAGAGAGAGAGAGAGAGAGAGAGAGAGAGAGAGAGAGAGAGAGAGAGATAGGGAGAGAGAGAGAGAGAGAGAGAGAGAGAGAGAGAGAGCAAAGATTGATGAATTTGTTTGTATTCTGAGCTCTGCTTGGGTTTCTCTTTGGGTTTCGTTAATGTGTATGTTTGGCGGGGGAAGTATGTTCGTGAACACGTTTGTGTGGAATTGGCCTCCGACTAGACTGTATTATGTGCTTGTACAGAGGTACTCATCTCTCTCTCAAATTCAAATTCAAATTCAAATTCAAATGCTTTATTGGCATGACATATTTAAAAATACATATTGCCAAAGCGTAGTGACAACAGCAATCAACTAAGTAAGAATATATAATCAAAAGGAAAAAGAAGACAAGCAGCATCAATGATAACAGCACAAATGATAGGAACATAATACTTATCTATTAACTGAATTAAACTAATTATATTATATACATGCACACATACACACACATACATATATATATATATATATATATATACATACATATACACATATACACATATATATACAGATATATGTACATATATATATACGCACATACATACACACACACACACATATACATACGCACACATATACATACAAACACATATGTATATATACACCCACACATACATATGTTTGCCGGATGCTCACCCACTGTCCCTCAGGCTGTGACAGGCAAAAACGTATCTAGCTGCGAGTGAGGCTGTCGCTCCTTCTCCTAATAGAACTCGCAGCTTTTCGTCGTTTGTTAGGGAGGGAAATTTGTTTAGGGATGTTGAATTTAGGATCTTATTAAAATATGTTTCCCTTATCTGCGAATATTTTTCACAATATAACAGGAAGTGCATCTCTGTCTCTACCTCTCCTGTCTTGCAGTGACCACATATACGTTCTTCTTTGGGTAGCCATGTTTTTTTGTGCCTTCCTTTTTCAATTGCTAAGGTGTGGTCACTGAGCCTGTACTTGGTCAGGATTTGTCTCTGCTTTGTATCTCTGACAGAGAAGAGATACTCTGCCAAATTGTATTCTCTGTTTAGGGCCAAGTAGCAATTAAGTTTATTTTGTGTTTTGGTTTCATTATTCCAGTGTTCCAGATAGGCATCTTTTGTTTGTTTAATTATTTGGTTTACTCTAATTTCTGGTCTTAAAGCAGCGCTGGTCTGAGTTTGGTCGGTGTTTGGTTTTTAGTTGGTTAGTCAGTCTCATGACCAGCTGACTGAGAGGACTCTTTTTGGGTTTCAGTTCTTGGGTTTTCAGTGCTTGAAATTGCATTGTGTCTTGGGACTTGATTTGAGGTGCATCCAAAATTTAAGTGCTCTTTTTTAATGTTAATTATCAATGGGTATCTGCCTAATTCTGCCCTGCATGCGTTGGTGGGAGTTTTCCTTTGGATGTTTAGTATTGTTCTGCAAAATTCTGCATGCAAGGCCTCTATAGGATGCTTGTCCCACCTAGTGTAGTTTGTGATAACTGAGGGGACCCCATACTTCACTTCCATATAAGGCAATTGGTTGGATTACACTGTCAAAGATTTTAAGCCAGATTCTAATTGGTATGTCTATTTTGTGAAATTTTCTTCTAATTGCATGAAAGGCTCTGCAGGCTTTTTCTTTTAGTGTATTCACTGCCAGACCAAAGTTTCCTGAGGCACTTATTTTGAGCCCCAGGTAATCGTAGAACAGGGAGTGCTCTAGTGCGGTGTTTCCTAGAGTGAACACATGTCTGGTTTCCTGAGATCTGGGTTTCTTTTGGAATATCATTATTTTAGATTTTTTTAAGTTTACTGTCAGTGCCCAGTTCTGAGAGTATTGCACCAGTAAATCTAAATGTTGCTGTAGCCCTTGTTCTGTGGGTGACAGCAACACCAGGTCATCCGCATAGAGTAGGAATTTAACTTCCTTGTTGTTTAGGGTTAAGCCAGGGGTAGATTGTTCCAACAGCACCGCTAACTCATTAATATAGATATTAAAGAGCGTTGGTGACAAGCTGCATCCCTGGAAAACACCTCGTCCTTGAGTGAAGAAATCTGTTCTTTTATTCCCAATTTTTACTCCACATTTGTTATTGACATAAATAGATTTTATGATGTCATAAACTTTACCCCCTACCCACTTTGGAGAATTTTATAATATAGTCCTTCTTGCCAAATAGAATCAAAGCCTTTTTAAAATCTATAAAGCATGCAAAAATTTTACCTTTGCTTTTTTGGTGTACATGTTGATTAATTAGGGTGTGTAGGGTGTAAACATGATCAGTTGTGCGATGTTTTGGTAGAAAGCCAATCTGTCCTTTGCTCAAGACATTGTGTTTCATAAGGAAGGCTAGCATTCTGGCATTGATAATGCTGCAGAAAATCTTCCCCAGATTGCTGCTCACACAGATGCCTCGGTAGTTATTAGGGTCAAATTTGTCTCCACTCTTATAAATTGGGGAAATAAGCCCCTGATTCCAGATTTCAGGAAAGCAGCCAGCTTGGAAAACAAGATTGAATAATTTCAGCAGGGCCTGTCTCAGCTCAGGGGTGCTGTGTTTAAGCATCTCTGTCCTGATGCTATCAGGTCCACATGCTTTTCCAGGTTTTAGCTTTTAATGTTGTCTTCTAATTCTTTCATTGTAATTTGGTAATCAAGTGGGTTCTGATAGTTTTTAATAGTTGCTTCAAGATTTGCAACTTTTCTTGGATTTGTTTTTGTTCATAATTTAGGTTATTAGTGAAGTTTGCTCATAAAGTTTTTCAAAATGATTTTTCCAAATATTGCAATTTTGTAAGGCCAAATTGTCTGGGTTTTTTTGTTCAATTTGTTCCATTTTTTCCAGAACTGATTTTGATCAATGGAGTCTTCAATTTCTTGTAGTTTTTTATTATAATGTATCCTTTTCTTTTCTTTTTGGGTCTTTTTGTACTCTTAGTTTTTCAACATAATTTTGTCGCATTTCTGTGTTGAGTGGCTGACGGTGTTTTTGATTGGATAGCAGTCTTAATTCTTTCCTGATATTTCTGCAGTCCTTATCAAACCACTCTTCTTTTAGTCTTTGTTTGGATGCAGAGCTGTTTTTAGTAAGACCTGCTTTATTGGCTGATTTATGATATATATTGTTAATTTTTGTTACAGCCATATTTATGCCTAATTGGCTTTGTTGTTAAGAGAAAGGTGTTAATAATGTTAGTAGTTTCAGGTGAACTGATTACACTTTTGAATTTGACTTCACTGTCAGGAGCCCATCGATATGACCTATTTAATCTGTACAGTTTGCAGGGCTCAGACTCTGCTATTTGTTCTATAATTCTTTTTAGGTATACATTTATCTGACAGTGATCTGTTAGTGGCGTTTGTGGTCTGACAGTGAATGCACTAATATAGGAGGGGTCCATGTCAGTAATGGCATAGTCAACTACACTAGTCCCAAGAGCTGAACAATATGTGAACCTCCCTAAAGTGTCCCCTTTGATCCTGCCATTAAGCATGTACAGACCTAGGGAGCGACAGAGATGCACTAACTCTTTCCCATTTTTGTTACAAATATGGTCAGGATTATTTCTGGGAATAACGTAGGAGTGAATTCTAGGAGGACTGTCTGAAGATGTGGCTATTTCCAGTAGAATCTACTAATGTCAGGCTCAGATCCTGTTCTGGCATTCAAATTCTCGATCAATAGAACATTACCCTGGGCCTGGTAATGTGTGATCTCTTTATGGAGATTTTCAAAAAAGTTTTCATTGTAACATGGTGACTCCAAAGGGGAATGTAGGCCGCACATATATGTAAGTCATTATCACATTTGATAATATTTTTATTTAATTTTAGCCAGATGTGTGTTATTGCCTTTTTAATTAGTTCTAATTGGGTTGACAAATCATCTCTGTACCATATGATAATCCCACCTGAATCTCTGCCGTGCCTTATGTTTTTCTGTTTGAGGGATGACAGTAAAATTTCTTCATAGCCTGGGGGACAGTGAGTATTAGCATCATATCGACACCATGTCTCCAACAATATTATAATATCATGTCCTGAAATGCATGAGATGAATTCTGGGTTTGTGCTCTTCGGTCCAAAAACCGAAGAATACAAACCCTGAATGTTCCAAGAACTTATTGAGAGAGATTTCATTAACAATTGATTATGTAGATTTCTGTACAGTGACAAGTAGAACAATTTGATCAAATTTACAATGTGTTTTCAAGAAATGTATTTAGTAAAGCAAATTTTATTTTATTTATTTTCAACCAAGAATCCTACAGATGAGCTGTAGCAACTGTTTCACCTCTCCAATGTCTGAGTGGTTTGATACTACCTGAGCATAGGTAGGCTGGCACTCAGGGGGTAGCTGGGCTCCGCTGGGCTGGCCTCCGCTGGGCTGGGCTCCGCTGGGCTGGGTTCCGCTGAGCTGGGTTCTGCTGAGCTGGGTTCTGCTGGGCTGGGCTCCGCTGGGCTGGATTCTGCTGAGCTGGGTTCTGCTGGGCTGGGCTCCGCTGGACTGGGCTCCGTTGAGTTGTGTTCTGCTGGGCCGTGTTCCGCTGGGCTGGGATTCACTGGGTTGGGTTCTTCCTGGCAGGATTCTTCTCTCCTTTGATGGGTGTGGCATGTGCTGTCGTCTCTGGTGGGGCTGTGCTGTCCCTCTAGTGAGATGTGGAGATGAAGGACTTATGTCGGTTGCTGCCTCTCTCAGGTCTTCTGTGAAGATCCATACACTGTCACGGCCGAGGTGGACATGGTCGTATAAGTGCTCATGTGTCAGAATTGGGTGATGCGCGATGTTTACGTTGGTCAACTTTGTGCACTCTGTGGTGATTCCCGTTTATGTTGGTAATTATGTTGAATGGGAAGTCGGTCCGTGGCAGCAATGTGGAAATGGTGATTTTTGCCCTTGGGAACTCTCTTTGTGCTTTTTTAGCCACCTTAATCACTGCTTCTGGTACATTCTGCCCCTTGTGACGCAAGTCATTTGTGCCTGTGTGGATTATGATGTTGTCAGGATCTCCCAGGCGTTCATGACAGAGTAGTTGGAGTGCACTGTCTGTGTGGGGGCACCAGAACTTTCCAACGCTGTGACGGGGGAACAGCTGCCTGTGGTTGAGGAATTTGCCGTTGGAATCAATAAGTATTGCAGTTTTAGGGGGCTGTTTATGGCGTGTTGGTCTCTGTTCTTCTGTAACTGGCTGTGCATTGGTCGGGGTTGTCTGTGAGGCTAGAAGAGCAGTGTTGTCCTGTGGAGGGCTGGGGGGACTGGGGTCCACATTAATGTCTAGGCTGGTCTGTGGTTCTGTTTGGCTATTGGTCTCCGTCTGTGAGCCTGTGTCTGTGGTCTGGCTGTGCGGGGACTGCTCCGCTGCTGTTATATTATGCACCTGCTCCCTCAGATGGAGTATGTGTAAGTCTTTGTGCTGCAGCTCCTCTCTCACTTTAAGCAGGTTATGTCTGAGAACTGTGTTTGCTTTTTGAAGCTCACTTACATTTTCTCCTAACTGTCTAATTGTTGCTTTGGTTTCCTCTTTAAATAGCCTCATGTCATCTCTTAGCTGTTCAATAATGTCCATCTCTGATAATTTGTTCTCTCTGAATTCAGTAATCTCCACTTCTAGAAGGGAGAGGCACTCCTGAATGCGCTGCACTGACGCTGGTGTCCTGAGTGTCGGTGGGCTGCAGTGGGCTCTGTGTGCGCTAGAGCAGGCTGGCAGAGGGGCTCTACAGGCTGTGTGCACAGGGGAGACTGGAGCAGTGGTTCCAGCAGCTGACACATTTGGGGAAGCCAGTGCACCTGGTGCTGTTTTAGTAGCCTTTTTGCTGTTAGCAAGGGTTTTTAGTCGATCAAAATTATTTTCAAAATCCTCTAATTTAGTTATTGATCCCTGAACCATTACAGTGCCCGTATTATAGAAATTAATGTTAAATTTAGGTACAGTGTCCATATATAGCTGACGAATTGATTTGTTGCCACTCATTTTCATTTGCCTGTAGTCTTCATGAAGAGCAGAATGCCAGGCCTCTGGGTGCTCAGTATAGAATAGCAGGTCTGTTAGAATTTCTTTGTTGCCTTGCAGTTTGTAATCTGCTCTCAGTGTTTCTGGGTAATCTTTTAGCAGTTTGCTCCTGTACTTTTTTTTCCCTGCTTCACTTGTGATGTCATCAGGGTAGTGGATTGCTAAGCAACGTAAGCTCCTCCCACTATGCTGCTGTTGAAATGTATCCATTTTCCCACTCTTTCCCAACTGAAAAAAAATGCCGGTTGCTGTGCTCTGCTGTCAGTTACTGGTGCAGAGCTGAAGGGCCTACTTTGCTGATGTGAATTAGCTGTAAAGTTTTGGGTTTTTGATAGATTATATAAGTGTCCTACCTTCCAAATCTTCTTTATTCAGTTCCCTTATTCTTCCAGATTCTTGCTCAATGTCCTTTTCCCTGGTTATATTGGTTTTGATCCTATTCTTCCAGCTTGTTGATGTTAGTTTTAATAGCAGGCTAACTACTTTGTTAGCATATTCTGCTTGCTGTCTCCTCACCAAATTAAATTTGTTGTTTTATTATTTATTTTTATTTTTGGTATATCAAATTTTTGCTCACCTTCTTCCTGGTCTCTTTACCTTTTAATATAAGGTTATACTTGTCATTGTACACAATCGATAATTAATAAAATCACTGGTTGTAGTAAGCACTCATAATTTTGCTTCTCTCTCTCTCTCTCCTCTCTCTCTCTCTCTCCCCCCCCTCTCTCTCTCTCTCTCTTTCCCCCTCAGGGCCAAGGACATGAAGAATCGCCTGGCGTTCCTCAGGAGGAAGAGTGAGTCTCCTGGAAGCTCACCGGCTGGCAGGCTGGACAAGGTCATGAAATCCATCAAGTAAGTATCACCCCCCACCCCGCGCCCCCACGTCCTGCCGTGCCCCCTGTGCCCATGACTGTGTCACCTCACCCCCGTGACACACAGGACCAGCTCCAGCAGTACTGTAAATTAAAGCAGAGAAATAGCTGATCAGGCATTCCACCAGCCTGTCAATCATTCAGTCATCTGCTACTCGAAATGAAATTGTCACAGGAAGGCTTAAAGAGTGGAGGATTTTTAAAAATGAAGCTGAAAAAAAAAAATTTTTTTTTTAGTAAACGGGTGAAATCAGGTTAGCGGGTCTGCAGGTTATCTGGATAGCGGGTCTGCAGGTTATCTGGATAGCGGGTCTGCAGGTTATCTGGATAGCGGGTCTGCAGGTTATCTGGTTAGCGGGTCTGCAGGTTATCTGGTTAGCGGGTCTGCAGGTTATCTGGATAGCGGGTCTGCAGTTTATCTGGATAGTGGGTCTGCAGTTTATTACGATAGCGGATCTGCAGTTTATTACGATAGCGGATCTGTAGTTTATTACGATAGCGGATCTGCACATTATCGGGGTAGCGGGTCCGCAGTTGATGTGGAAGCTGCATTTTTCCTGCTGCAGAGACGGTGAAATGCAATTCTTTCAGTGAAGTTCGGATGTGAATTTTTTGGGGGGGATTGTTATTATTAGAGTGAGATTAGCCTACTCCAGGGGTTGTTGTTATTATTATTATTATTATTATTATTATTACCTCATGCGTCAACGATGCCTGCGAACTTTCAAATCAAATGCACTGAAGGTTTTGGTTGGATGCAGCCAGCATTTAAAATCAGACCCCCGAGGCGTATGAAAGTAGCCTACTGTGCGATCAGTGTGTCCAACATTGCCCTAGTAAATTCTTAGAAGTAAAGAAATCAAGTTCGGGTTAGATATGCGTGCAGTGACTTGCTAGTTAAACTTTCGCTAGATTGTTCGTTATTCACCCATATGAGTTTTGTAATTATTCTGTTGTCCGTCACGCGCTGTTAGCTTTATTTGAGAGTGAGAAACATAAGGCTGAGGACGGTATCCCCTCGCAGCTGTCCTGTTCCGTTCAAACCAAAGCTTGGTCTGTGTTCTCAGAGAAACGCGCATAGTGTGAATTTGTCAGTGTTTGATATTTCCTGTCCGTAAACTCTCACTAAGCCTTCTGCCGTTGCCAACAGCTGAACCCAGCAAGCGTTAGTAAGAGAGATCTGAGTGCGGCGGAAGGAAGGGGTAGAGATAGACAGACAGATGCAAGGATCTAAAAAAAAAAAAAGGAAGGCTATAGTGTGAGAAATGCTCCCAGACCGTGAGTGAACGGGGCTGAGTTAGCGCAGATCGGCTGCGTGCTGTCAGGACCTGCAAGACCGGGAGGAAAGGGGGAGGGGCGGCCCCCAAGCCGAGCCGTTAGACGCCACCCCTACTGCCTCTCAGAATCTCCGCCCCCAGTTTGAGATACTATAAGAGGAAGCGTCCAGCTGAGGCAGGCAGAGACACGCGCAGCACGGTCAGTCCGGTAACTGAACAGCAGACGGTGCTAGTCCGCGAACACAAGGCGAGCGCTAACGCATAACGGAGCTCGCTGCTTCGAATGGGTCACACAATGAGAAACCTAGCAGAGATGGGCTTATTAAAGAATCGTTCCGCTTTCATCTGCAGGCCCGCCCCAGAAGACGCGCTCAAATGGGGGGAGTCATTGGATAAGCTGCTGGTGCACAAATGTAAGTTCAATTCCTAATTTTCATTTTTATACATTTTTTAAATTTCGGTCCTTATCTTTAGCTTTTTAGTGCGCTTTCTGTTTCAGTGTGCTGCTGGTAATTGTTCATGCGTGCTTTTAGTTTCATGCGTGTTTTTGAGTGCATTTTTAAAAACCGTTTTTACCTGTTATTGGGGAACGTGCCTGTGTTGTGGTGCATTGTGTAGGCATGCCTTTCTGGGCAGCACGCGTTCAGCGGGTGTTTGTGCGCGCGGCTGAATGGAGCTGAATGGGAATGCTGTCAGCCGTTCCACTCGCTCTAATCTCCCCGATAAATAGAAGCGTGAATTAGTGACGAGAGATTTAGGGGAGCGGGTGGTAGATGAAGAGGGGTGGAGGGAGAGAGATTACTGCTGGCTGCAAATCGTCCGCTTCGCTTCTGCTCCTTCCGTTTCTGTACAATTTATGACCTCGAGTCTCCGGGGCAGCTGCCAGCGCGAGCCCTCGGTAGTTTCGCGGTCACTTCTGCAGGTGCGCGGCTGCAGAGTCGCGCTGTCCCAAATGCAAAGGGAACAGATCGCGAACAACGGCAGCGGTAAACCTGCCGTTTGTACCTTCATGCCCCTTTTCATCACCTGCTGCACACACACACTCTTGCACTATGCAGGCAGCCTCATTATCAGTCGCGTTGCACGTTTTGTGGGAACCGAAGGCGCCTGCACATTAATTTCTTTCCTGTCCGTCTTCACTATTATTTTTCCCACAAGTGATTAAAAACCGCAAATCCCAGAAGCCCAAGCCCCCGATGCGCAGAGCCCAATTGAATCTGTAACAGTGAAATCGCGGTGGCAAAGAACTGACATAATTAAAGTTCGGGGTAGGGGACTGCAGCATTACAACGGGGTCACGAAGTCGGTAAAAAGGCGGGCTGTCAGTCTGTTTAGGAGAAGCACGTGGCGGAAATTAAAGCAGTAATCGCTGCAGTGAAGCCAATGTGCTGTTTTAGGTAAACCGCTGTATTAGCACTGTGATGTTCACCGTTGAATTGTCACCGTTTGCTCTCCATTAACGGTTCTCTCTTCCCCCTAATCTCCTCTGGCAGATGGCCTGGCTGCGTTTCGGGCGTTCCTGCGCACTGAGTTCAGCGAGGAGAACCTGGAGTTCTGGCTGGCGTGCGAGGAGTACAAGAAGATCAAGTCCCAGTCCAAGATGGCGTCCAAAGCCAAGAAAATATTCGGCGAGTACATCGCCATCCAGTCCTGCAAAGAGGTGAGTGTTAGGGACGCGAGCCACCGTTTCCGCGGCTACGCTTCCGTTGCCATTGACAGCGCTAGCGGTTTCCCTGCTTTGACGGGTCCAGTACTGTGGACCGCGAACGCGTTCAGTTTGTTCTGTCCGAAGTAGAGAAAAATCATCTTTAAGAATACCATTGTGGAACGCCAATTTCTGTTAGAAACTGAATATCTGAAAAGTGTTGTTGGGGAAGTGATGGTTCTTTCTGTACGAGAACACAGACGTGCCAAAATTCCGAAAAATAGGAGAAAATAGGATTGCGCTTTGTTTGTTTTCCAATCCGAGAAGGAATTCTGGCCTTATATTAATTTCTTGTTTCTCCCCCCTTCCCCAAAACCAGGTGAACCTGGACTCCTACACCCGGGAGCACACCAAGGACAACCTGCAGGACATCACGCGGTCCAGCTTCGACCTGGCCCAGAAGCGCATTTACGGACTCATGGAGAAGGACTCCTACCCCCGCTTCCTCCGCTCGGAGCTCTACATGGACTTAGTCAACCAGAAGAAGGCCAGCTCCACGTCCACGTCGTCGACGTCGTCGTAAAACGAAAAAAAAAACAAAAAGACTGAAAGGACAGATACGGACTCGAGAAGCCGGAGGGCCTCGGCTAGCGCTCTGTCGCCCGCTCGTTTTTCGTTTCGTTTCGTTTGTTTTTTTTTGTTCGATCCATCCCGTCGACATCCCGGTTTTGAAATGGAAGGTTGGCGGACGCACTGAAGAAAGCGGGGACAGGGTGCTGTTTACACGGAGAGGGCGGGGGGTTGTCCCGGAGGAGCCCCGGCGTTTCGGGGCTCCCTCGTCCGGACGGCGCGCGGGAGCGCTAGCCCGCCGCTATTCGCTATTAGCTATGTTAATATTATTGCTATTGTTCTTATTTAAGTTTCTTTCCGGACGTACTGGAGAATGGAGGAGGAGGTCCCCCGGCCCCTAAAAGACGTGAACAGTCCGGTACTGTTTTTTTTTCGGATGGCCCCCACCTCCTCCTCCTTTGGGACCTGTTCAAACACTGGTACAACAGCGATCCCGTTTTTACATCCCCCACGCCCCCGTGCCTGTGGCACTGTTTCTTTGCTGCTTGCAGCAGGGAAGGTTAAGGGGGGGGATGTCTGCTTGATTAACTCAGCAGAAGTAGTTTTTTTTATTTCTTTCTTTTTCTTTTTTTGGCCACCGATACACGCACGCCCATATCCCAGCATGCACTTCCTCTACCCGTCGCTCCTTTGCCCGAAGAATGAGAAGGAAAAAAAGAAACAGCTGAGACGTCGCAGAGAGGCGGGAATGTTAAAAAAAAAAAGACATTCGGAACCCAAACTGCGGAAAGGCGCGAACGCACTGCCTGCGCCCCTCCTGCCTCCTGGTTCTGACCCGTCCGGAGGCGACCCGCTGGCCGTCTCCGAAAGTCGTGTTCTGTAGAGCAGTTCATCGTAGCCACGCCAGGACTGGGCCAGACTGTCTCCTCGGGACATTAAACACACCCATGAAGCTTGCTCTTTTTTTGTGTTACACAACTTTTTTTTATTTTATATTATGATAATTTTTTCTACATTTGAAATGTTGTGTTTATTTGTTGTTCTCTTTCGAAACCTGCACTCTGTCGTAGCCGGGTAAATCCCAGTTGTCAGGGGGAGGGAGGGTGGGGGTTGCCCTCTTCTTTTGAAATGAGAGAGACTGCTTTACTTGTACAAAAAAGGTTTCCACAATATTTATTTTCACACTTCTGAAGGCTTCTCTCATTGGCTGAAAGCTCTTCTCTCCCCAGCCAACCACAAATCGGGGCCAGCGGGGCCCTGGCTTCAAGTGCAATATTTTGTTTTTCCCCCCGTGGATAAATTTTTTTTTTTCTTTTACATTTTATTTTTTTTGAGCTAGACAATGGATTAAGCTGTGTATTAACGTTATTCGTTAGAGTTTCGAATTCTGCTTGTGTGTCAACTCGACGGCGAAAAAGAAAGAAAAGGTTTAAAAGTTTGTTCATTCTAACGTTGTGAGCCACCGGCAGCTGGCAGTCGGGGGTTTCAAGGTTGTAAATATAATTCTTAAGAAAACAATGGAAAATAAATAAAAATAAATAAATACAAAAACACAAATGAGATTTCATAATTGTAACATAAATATTGGGTTGTAACTATGTAAATATCTGGAGAGCTGGAGCTAAGAGACGGGGTGGGCGTGGCCCTCCTCGTCCGGGTCACGCTCTGCTTGTGCGTTGTCGTGGGAACTTATCATTTCCACTGTTTACAATTCAGAGCATCTCCTGAGGTAGTGAGGGGAAAAAAAGAGATTTGGTGTCATTGCTACAGGTAAATAAAACAACCAACCGATAAATGATAACTGACTTTGTGCCGTGTCTTGTTTGCTGCAGACCTATAGACTGCTATTCAGTTTGAACCTGCATTTTACTTCAAGTCCTTACTTTTGACTACCATGCTTAATTGAGTGCTGTTTTGGAACCATAAAAACAGTAGCTGGTTCATATAGATTACAGAAAGACAAAGGTCACCAGAATTAAACTAAACAGAGGCCCAAAGTCACTTTGCATGTATTGAAGATGCAGAAACTCACCAGATAGGCTAGCCAGTTCATACTAAAATCTGTCTCCTGAATCCAAATCCGGTCCTGGTTTTCATTGACTCCCAGGTCAATAACTGAACAGTTGGTGCTACCGATTGGTCAGACTATTCACACCCGACTCCCAGGTAAAGCGAGGGTGGAAAACCACCAGTTCTCGGCCCGCGAGGACCGTGATTTAAGTAACTGGGTGGGGGGCTAGCCGGCATAACAAGCGTGCAGAATGAACTGCGCCCCCTGGTGCGTGGGCTGAATCACTGCACATTACGCGGCGCTCTGAGCGGCTGCTCGCTGCGCTGGCTGCGCTGTCTCCCTCCGCCAGGCGTCGCGGCGCGGAAGGCGAATCAGGCGATAAGGCCTCGCGCTCATTCCACCGACCGCACCGCCAGACATCCAGACAGCCTACGAGCAGCCACGGGTTACACAATAAAGGGAATGGAGGTCCTTATGGCGCTTCAGCGTGTGGGTGTGGGTGTACGTGTGTGTGTGTACGTGTGTGTGCGTGTGTGTTTGTGTGTGTTTGTGTGTGCGTTTTCTATGAAATATTACGAGTCAGTACAGTACAGGCCAAAAGTGTTACACCTGTGGTAAAAAAAAAAATATATATATATATATATAGGTATAGAAGAATTCTGTTCATTTAAGCACATTTATTGTATAGGAGACCAACATATCTAAGCCTAACTGCCATATTTCTTGCAGCTTCAGTGCCTGTTCTATTTACACTGCAGGCTAATGGTATTAGGCTACCTGTGGTTGAAAAAAAAACTTAAGGTATATAAGATTTCAGTCCATTTAACTACCCCTCTACCCCCGTCCTTCCCACCCCTCCACTTCCCACTTTGCAACGTTATTGGATAGACTTTTGAGTTTGCTTAGCGGTAATTAAAGCCAAAGGACCATTGGCAGACCAGCTATCAGGGTAGTGCCACAGCTTAGACCTCGTATACTGCTAGGCATGGTGGGTGATGGTTTTTCCTCCAGTCCCTGTTGCTATGACAGCAGCATGACCTGGTGAATTTGACCCGCCCCTGTTTTCAAAATGCCAGGCTTTCCTTGAAAAACTTTGGAACGCTGTACCCTTGCCCACTCTCACACACACACACACACACACATATATAAACGTACCCGCAGACACACACATGTTCTCACAGATAAACACACGCACCCACTCACACAAATGTACCCACAGACACAGGCACCCACAGATATACACACACAAACGTACGCACAAATACACACACTCAAACGTACCCACAGATACACACACACACAAATGTATCCACAGACACAGGCACACACACACACACACACACATACACGCACACACACGAACCCACAGATACACACATGCACACACACAAACACACACAGATACACACACACCACACATGTACCCATGCACCCACAGATACGCACAAAAACAACCTTGAAGAGCTGTGGTGTGAACAAGCAGATGGGAGGGTGACAGAAAGGGAGGTGGAGTTGAGAGGGGGTGGGGGTGAAGTAGAACGGGGGGTAGAGTAGGAGTAGAGAGGGGGTGGGGGGCGGAGTAGAGGGCTGGATGGGGGGGAAGTGGGCAGTTGGTGGGTTGAAGGCTGTTGCAGTTAGAAACCCTAATCTCCCCTACCAGCTGTCTCCCTCAGAAACCACCGCCAAATGCCACCATTGTCCTGACCTCTCAGTTCACTGCCTCTGCTTCTTCCCTCTTTTATTCTCTTTTCCTTCTCTCCTCCGTTTCTTTTTACCACCCCCCCCCCCCCCGCCCCCTCCCGTGGTCTCCCCCCTCATTCACTGTGAGACAGACGGGACCAAAGTTTTTCCTCTTTGTTAGGAGGACTTTTCTTCCTCTTCCTCTTCCTCATCTGTTTTCGCAATATTCTCCCGGCGCTGCCAGCAGGGCGATTGTTTTCGAGTCGAGCGGCGGTGGCCGTTCCCGCCTTTCCATCTTCCGGAACTCTCCGCCATTATTCACGGACGTCCCGGAAACCTTTCCAGACAGGATTTCATTGGCCTTCTTTAAAAACAGGTGTTGATAAGGCTGAAAATAGTAAGGGTTGGCTCCCAATGCTAACATTTCTCAGGTGGCACCAGTGACCCCTGGAACTGTGAAACCCATTACCTGTTCCTGACTGGGACCATTCCTGACACACACACACACACACACACACACACACAAACAAACACTTGAGTCCAGGGAATGTCCTGTTCCTCCACTGCCATGTTGATAGTTCAAAGTGGTTTGTCTTTTATTTCAACACATTTTCTCCATGGCTTACTCATTTGGAATAATAATTTAACTGCCCCCCATAACATCATGTGCCCTATAACTCAAGCAATGTCCCGGCCAGGTCCATTCAAACCGCTGCCCTGATTCATCCAACGGACACTCTCTGTATTTCCTAAACAGTTTGCACCTCAAATATAAACATTTTAGTTCCTGGTTTAAAGAAAAAAAACGACTACCTTATTTTTTTCCGCTATTACCGACCGCTAGACAACATGTTCTCAGGGTTTGTTTCCCAAAGGTCACTCTTTTTTTCCCAGGGAGAAGTCGTTGGGGGGCGGCACGGTGGTGCAGTGGGTAGCACTGTCTCCTCACAGCAAGATGGTCGTGGGTTCGAATCTCGGCCTGGGGCCTTTCTGTGTGGAGTTTGCATGTTCTCCCTGTGTCCACATGGCTTTTCTCCGGGTACTCTGGGTTTCCTCTAACTTCCCTGTAGGTATGAGTGTGTGTGTGAATGGTGAGTGAATGGTGTCTGTGCCCTGCGATAGATTGGCGGCCTGTACAGGGTGTACTCCTGCCTCTCGCCCAATGCACGCTGGGGATAGGCTCCAGCACCCCCCGCGACCCTGCTCAGGATAAGCGGGTATGCATAACGGATGGATGGATGGAAGCCGTTAGCCTCATGCGGCTCCTGTGGTTTCCTGGCTGGACGTGCGAAGCGCTCTCCGGAGCGAAACGCGGAATTCGCGCTCTCGGTTGTCTGGGACGCGGAGCTTAGGCAGACACATTCAGCTGTCGCGGGGGCCTGGTGGCGGGTTAAGCCGATTAATCCTTAAAAAAAATAAACTCAACGGCGGAGTTGCTAGGGGACGGCCACCTCCCCTGGCTGCCATTGGTGCGATTCATGGGCTTCGGTGTTAAAAGAGCGTCCTGATTGGTTGCCGGGCGACTGGCAGTCCCTCCCCCTGCCTTGCCTGTAACGGTCTATTCTGCCCTCTACCCCTCCCCCTCCATTGGCTAATTAGACCCAGTCACAGGTGTTGATGTCATGTCCAATCAGCCCATCTCAATGGGCTGGTGCTAATTCCACAGTGCGCACAGGTCATAATGGCCTGACATCCCATTAACCGCTAGTGGTACCATTTTTTTAAATGTCTGTACATTTTTATCGAATTAAGAAACATAAGTAATGAAGGAGCTGGGAAGCGAAGTGTATGGGGACCCTCTGTTTTAGGATTGTGGGTGGGAGGGTTAGGGAGCATACACTTTGCTTCCCAGCTCCTTCATTACTTATGTTTCTTAATTCGATAAAAATGTACAGACATTTAAAAAAATGGTACCACTAGCGGTTAATGGGATGTCAGGCCATTATGACCTGTGCGCACTGTGGAATTAGCACCAGTGTCTGAAATTCTACAGGAATGCTGTCTCGGACATTGTTCTAGAATGTTCCGTAAAGGCTTGATTCGGTTCATAACTGACCATGAGAAGACCACGACACGTGGATAGCATCGCTGGCGTGACCCCCTAACTGCTGGTTAGGTAGTTGTGCTCTGTGGATTGGAGGGTTGTCACCTTGAAAGAAGGTTCTCAGGGATGAAATGATCAATCGATCCCATTTAGTAAGCCACAGCAGAACCACCAGTACCTGTGACCATTGGGTTTCCAATGTCTGCAGTACTTGTATGTGTACACATGCACATGCACATGACCCAGGAAAGGCAAGTGAAAAGGGAGTGGAGTTTGAACTCAGTGAATTATATTAATTTGTCTTAAATCTCAGTGGCTGTTCAGTTTTTGACAGAGGCATTGGTGCTTTGGCCAGAAACCTGACAGGAAGAGTAATTGCAGAGTCTGGCAGAGGGCCTCTGTTCAGCACGGGGCTGAGTCTGCCAAGAGATGAGCACGTTGGCAAGGTTTTTATGTGCAATGGGTAGAAGGCTATGTTTTTTACGAGTGACGGGCATGCAGGCTGTGTTTCCTTACAAGCGATGGGTACGTAGGCTATGTTTTTTTTTTTTTTTATGAGCGATGGGCATGTAGGCCATGTTTTTATGAGCGATGGGTACATAGGCCATGTTTTTATGAGCGATGGGCACGTAGGCCATGTTTTTATGAGAGACAGGTACGTAGGCCATGTTTTTATGAGCGACAGGTACGTAGGCCATGTTTTTATGAGCGATGGGCACGTAGGCTATGTTTTTATGAGCGATGGGCACGTAGGCCATGTTTTTATGAGCGATGGGTATGTAGGCCATGTTTTTATGAGCGATGGGTACGTAGGCCATGTTTTTATGAGCGATGGGCACGTAGGCCATGTTTTTATGAGCGATGGGTACGTAGGCCATGTTTTTATGAGCGATGGGCACGTAGGCCATGTTTTTATGAGCGATGGGCACGTAGGCCATGTTTTTATGAGCGATGGGCACGTAGGCCATGTTTTTATGAGCGATGGGTACGTAGGCCATGTTTTTATGAGCGATGGGACGTAGGCCATGTTTTTATGAGGATGGGCAGTAGGCCATGTTTTTATGAGCGATGGGCACGTAGGCCATGTTTTTATGAGCGATGGGTACGTAGGCCATGTTTTTATGAGCGATGGGTACGTAGGCCATGTTTTTATGAGCGATGGGCACGTAGGCCATGTTTTTATGAGCGATGGGCACGTAGGCCATGTTTTTATGAGCGATGGGTACGCGTATAGGGGGGTGTTTTTACGACTGTCGTGACAGCCCTGGTCATATAAGGCGCACCTCTCTCCCTCCACAGCTGCAAACACAGAGCTGGCAACGGCAGGTCACTGTAAACTCCTCAGACTTGTTTTGATCAGAGACGGTGTCAACGCTGTCCGAACCGCTGCTCCTTTTACTTTCAGTTAGAGCAGAGATTTATACAAACTCGTCTGAGACCGTGTGCTCTGAGCAGGCACTAATGAGCCAACATTACTCAAGCTTTCTATTTTCAGCTCTGTTGACATAAATGTTTGGACAATTTGGTCTGAATAAGTTCATCTGCCGGTAAGATAATCGATTAGAATTTTTTTTTCCCCAAGATTTATTTATTTTACTAATCCAATTAATCCATCACAGTTATACTTCTATTTTTTTCATTTTAAAAGTTTGATTTATAAAACAAGTTTCCTGGCTATGTTTTGGTCTTCGTTCAGAAGTGCGGTAACACAGCTACGCTCATACACACACCAGACTCGTCTGTCGTGGAAAAATAAAGTACTGATTCATGATACAGGGCCGGCTTATTGGACAGACTAAACTTGAGCATACAGTCACGGCGTAAATGAAGAAAATAACAAGCGTGTAAATTTGTGCCTTTCCCTCGTCATTATCTGGCCGTTTTATCTCTGACAGCTCTCTCAATGCCATCTTTATCTCCCGCTGCTCCTAAGTGGCATTTGGGAGCGATATAATCTAAACTGCAGCGCGCGCATCCGTTGCCTAGATCAGGACCACGAGAGGCCTTGTGGTGAACGCGACACAGAAAGCAGCTAACTGAACAACGCACGGTCGGTTTCCTGCTGAATTTTGCAAGCAAAATCTAAAATATGTAGTTAACAGTCGTGATATTGACAGCAATCTGGAAACAAACATTTTTGAACAGGGGCAGCTGAAATTGTTGATAAGTGTCCTGCATCGATCAAAGAAAATCCTGCGCCATTTTAAATTTGTAATCAAGGCTGTGGCTACGGGACCGAACGTGCTGCGTTTTGATTGAACCAGTCCCTGGGAATCTCGGGGGGACAGACGGTAGACACAGGCCACCAGAGGGGCGGGGTGGAGGCCGAAAGAGCAGGTCGGGTTGGAATTATGAGATTAATTTCACTCTGGGACAGATTACTGTTCAGCAGCAAAAAGAGACCGCCAATTGTTCGCCATGGCCAGGACATACGTACATACACACTTACACACATACACACTTACAGACATACGGACATACACACATACACACTTACAGACATACACACATACACACTTACAGACATACACACTTACACACATACACACTTACAGACTTACAGACATACGGACATACGTACATACACACTTACACACTTACACACATACACACTTACACACTTACACACTTACACACTTACACACATACACACTTACACACCTACACACTTACACACTTACACACATACACACTTACAGACTTACAGACATACGGACATACGTACATACACACTTACACACATACACACTTACAGACATACGTACATACACACTTTACACACTTACACACTTACACACTTACACACATACACACTTACAGACATACGGACATACGTACATACACACTTACAAACATACGGACATACACACTTACAGACATACACACATACACACTTACAGACATACACACATACACACATACACACTTACAGACATACATACATACACACATACACACATACATACTTACAGACATACATACATACACACATACACACATACATACTTACAGACATACATACATACACACATACACACATATGGACATACAGACATATGGACATACCCACTTACACACATACACACACATGGACATGCACATACACCCATACGCACTTATGGATATACGAACATACGGACACGCGGTCATACACACATACGCACACATGTTCCAGCCCAGACCGGCGTGTCATGTGATCCAGCAGTTTCTCGCACAAGGCCGTCAGTGGCGGTCAGAACGGGGAAAGAGCAGAGAATGAGTTGGCGGGAAAAGAATCGTATGAATCATGCTGAATTCAGGAAAAGGATTCGTCTGAGTTGGGCTTTGTCTGTACAGTAATTCCAGCTGATTTAAATTCCCATTATCTCTCTCCTCAGGGGATTCCCACTCTTAGATGGAAGTGTATTTATTGACTGCGAGTGTGAGTGTGTGTGTATGTTTGCCAAGAGTGGCCTCGGCAAGATTCATAAATCACCTACATCACAAGCAGCCATTAATGAGTGTGCAATGGTCAGGCTCCCTGGCGATAGACAAACAGACACAGATAGATAGATAGATAGACAGACGGATAGATAGACAGACAGATACATAGATAGACAGACAAACAGATAGATAGATAGACAGACAGACAGACACAGATAGATAGATAGATAGATAGACAGACAGACAGACAGACACAGATAGATAGATAGACAGACAGACAGACAGACACAGATAGATAGATAGATAGATAGATAGACAGACAGACAGACACAGATAGATAGATAGACGGACAGACAGACGGACAGACAGACAGACAGAAAGACAGAAAGACAGATAGATAGATAGACAGATAGATAGATAGATAGATAGATAGATAGATAGACAGATAGATAGATAGATAGAGAGGGGGGAGGGGAGTGTGGTTAAATCTATTGGTGGGCCACAGCTGTGCCCATAACCTTGCGGTTCTCAAACTCGGTCCTCTGGATCCCCTGAGAACGTGTTCTTCTGTTCCCTCCAAAATTGCAGTCTCGGTAAAGTAACGAGCTGCTAATTGTTTTTAATTGAACACTTTCAATGCAAACCGTGCAATGAGTCACTCTCTTCAGGCCATTACGTAGACACATTATTCCAGAATAAACTTATCCTGCTTTGACTAAATGTCCTATAATCACATGCCTGATCAAGTCCTGCTTTATTTTAATGTGTTTCATAGCAAAGGCGTTGAACTTCTACCTTCCTGTTGTTTTTTTTTGTACTTTATCCTTCTTGAGCCCTGGCAGAAAAGAAGTTGAAGTGTTTTGATTGTCTGACATATTATAAGCATCTTGGATGACTAAAAAAACTTGCAGTGAAAATGTTTTCAAAAATATTATTTATTTTTATTGGATTATTGATTTCAGCATGGAATAGGGTGACCATATATTGGATTTTTCAAAACAGAGGACAGGGGTAGGCAAGTGTTATGAACGGTGTATGGGACAAGCAAAACCCAACCCCTGATATTTTTAGGAATTTATATATGCCGCCTGAATTTTTTTAGATCCCAGAAGATATTTTTGGTCCCAAAAAGAAGAAAAAAGGACATCTGGTCAGCCTAGCACAAAAGAATTTATGGTTCTTCAAGACCAGAGACTCATGTCCCCTACAGGGGACAAAAATGAATAGCAGAGTCTGAGGTGGCTGTTCAGACAGGGGGGAAGCAGAGCGACTAACATATATAGAGGGGAAGGAGATTCAGGTATTGTAGAGAGTCAAACCCCCAACCATATGGGGATTCAAATATACAGCCTAGATACTCAAATTTGGCCCTCAAAGCAGATTTGAGTACCCCTAGTACATAGCCGGAGAGCTGGCCACCCTGTTGACGGTGCCACTAGCCTTGCCAAGATATTATACTTTAATTTGATTAGACTACAAACTGACATGTTGAAATCAGTGGGGTCTTAATCGCTGAAGAGCGGCCACCTGGTCACCCGGTCACCTGGCGACCGTACGGAACCATCTGTTACAAATTAAGAGCGCGAAACGGAACCCGAAAGCAAATGGCGCTGAGACAGACCCGTATACCGTTAGTGAGTTTCGGGGGGAAAAAGAGCTCGAGCGCACGCTCTCAGCAGCCTTAACGGATCAAGAGATGAGCCGCGGCAAAAAAAACAGCATAATCGGAGGGGAGCGCCGCGATAAGGACTCGGGAGGCAACGTCACAACACGACGTCACAACTTCGCTCCTCTAGCCATTTCTCTCCCTGGCTGAGTAAAATCGTGTGAGTTTCCAAAACCAAGAGAGCGGTAATTTTATATAATGATAAGTGAATGGAAAATTTCGGTGATGTTTATGCAAGACGGAGAAAGAAACCCAAAAAAAATAAGAGCTAAAAAGAGCTAAAAAATCGAACAGCCCCAAAATATTAACTTTGTTCTATTTTTTAAAAATATTTGCTGGAAAATGTCCCAGGACTGGAAAATAACAGTCTCTCACACAAACAGGCACACATATCAAATTTGTGACCATGCTCCAGAATATGGAGTGAAAAAAAAAAAACGTTGAAATGTCACCCTATGAATAAAGTCAGTGTACTTACTTATTTCTGTACATCTGACGTTTGCATGCAGTTCATTTTCTATATTCAAGCCGTAGCTGTGCAGTCAGCCTGACCTTGTTTCCTGCTCATGTTACCAGAAGCAGCATTCAAACATTATGCCTGTTTGTTCCTCATGTTACTGCCATGGCTGTGTCCGAATCAGCATACTTTCCTACTATTGAGTATGCAAGTACACGGGATGATCTGTTTCATACCAGCTTAATCCTTGTGTTCAGTTTGGGTCAATTTGACCTGTTTTAAACTTTTAGCTGAAGAGTAATTATTGTTTTGAGAGATGTACATCATAACCAGCAACTAAACCAGGGTTTAAATTTGCTTTTTGTTTTGTGTTTTCAATTTTTTGTTCATCAGCTGTATTTGTTTTATGTTTTTTTTTTGCCCGTGTGGTTCCTTTAAATATAATAATACAAAGATGAAAAATAATTGAGAAATCTCAGTTCAAAACAATAAACATCAAAAATATACTGCATGTTTCATTTTAATTTCATTTGCCCTCATTCCATAAATCATATTTCCTTTCAATCAGCTGCCAATTAAGGCTTTGAGAGCAAGCTGTGTAGATTCCTTAACCAATCAATGACTTGAATGAAACACCCCCAAAACCAACAGACGCCGCAGCCCTCCAGGACTGGAGTTTGACACCTGCGCTCTAGCTGTTGAATGCCCAACCCTGTTCCTGGAGGTTTTCGCTCCAACCCTAACAAAGCACGTCTCGTTCAACAGCTAGAGATCTGCATTGAGCTGGTTAGTCGAGTCACATGGGCCAAATTTGGGTTGATAGGAAAACCTACTGGATGGTAGATCTCTAGGAACAGGGTTGGTTACCACTGGCTTAATTCAAGCCACTGATTGACTAAAGAGTCAGTTCCCAGATCAGCAGGTGGCCATACCACATTTTCCAGCTTGCCATAATATGATCACCTGAAGCCAGTGAATCAATCAGTCTTACAAGCCCCACACCTGGGTGTGAATTGCTACTGTGGGAGAAGAGCAGAGGACAAAGTCAGTCAGAGCTTGGTGAGTGACAGTTTGCATTTGGAATTGACATTTGTTTGTGCTTGTTTGTTTTTCTTCTGGAATGTTCTGTGAATGGTGAGCTGAATAGGGTCTGAAAATACATGTTTGTTTGTTTTTTTTTTGTTTTAAACTTTGCCTTCACTAGCTGCTCATTTATTCTCTGTTTTCTGGTAATGATGCTCTACAGAGAGTTTTGCTGAGATTACATTATCTGCTTAACGACAACAACAACAAAAAGAGTTTGGATAGAAAATGGGGGCTGTTGCTTTAACTGAAAGTTGTGTAAATGAAAGTCATTGATTGGCTAAAGAGTCTGCCCACCTTGTTTCCAAGGCCTAATTTGGCTGCTTGTTGAAAGAAAACCCCAAACCCTGCAGAGACTGTTGGCCTCTAGGGCTGGGCATTCAGACTGCTCTTCTAAATGATTAGCAATTATGTACAGCTATGCTTCATAATTGTGTTCATAATGCATTACTGGGCTATTGGCAGCTAACTACCTAGCAGGTCAGTAGCAAGATAGTTGCTCCTACTAGTCTCCTTCACAAATGCTGCCTCTCTCAAATTATGTCCATGCTGGATGGGAATGGTTCAAGATGAGAGTGTAGATGACTAAACATGGACAGCGAAACATGTTTGACTTTAGAGTTGTGAAGACCTGCTTCAAAGACATGTTTGTTTAGCTAAGTGTGTGCGTGTGTGCGCGTGTGCGCGTGTGTGCACGCGCAGTGTACCTACCCCAACAACAGTACAGCCTCTGTGCTGTGAACCCATCTGGAATTGGGGGCTTTTATGAACTATGAAAGGTTAACTATTATGCAGATTTTAAGTTAATTTTTATTTAAATGGTCACTTGGATTAGTCCTTTTTTTATAAACAGGCTCTCTTATTTAGTTGTAAAACATTTTATCAGTCCAACATATATAGCAAGCTGTAAGTGGGATTATGCAATAACATTTTGTCAGTTTTCCGAAAAGCTTGGCATAAGTGATAAGACCCATGATGATGATGATAATAATGATACTAATAATAACCTGTCTGTAGTGGACAACTGCAAGCAAGAATTCTGCACTTCTCGAACTCTTACAGGGCATCACAAATGACTGGCCTGTCTCAGCACTGGCCTAAAGTTGCACAGGAAGACCCTCTCCTGGCTTTAACATTTTTTTCTTTGCTTATTGCCATGATGACGCTTCTAAATACCGCGCCGTCCAAAAAAGTAGTGATGTCACCGCATCACTTCCTGTCTGTTTATCATTTTATTACGCAATCCTACATCCCTTCCTGGATCCCAAGGGATGAACGTCGGTTCCAGGGAAGGGAAGATCTGGTCGGTTAAGACAGTGACGGGAGCGCGGTCGCTTCCACGGAAACCCATCGCTGAAGCGCATAGCCGCGTCGGAGTCATTTTCGGGATCCTGGCGGGGAACTTCGAACTTCACCGCACGCTGTCCGCCTTCTGCTCGCATCATCAGGTCACCCGCCATGACGGGCAGGAGGCCGGAACGTTCCGAACGCAGACCCGCTTCGACTCCGTGCTCTGCTCCGTGTTGAATGATGTGCAGACGTGGGAAATTGTGTTGATGGACCTGAATTGTATGAGCCTCCCAGCTCCGTGCACACAAACACTCATTCACACACACATCAGAGAGAACCTACCTAACCGTTTTAGGTACATTTCCATTGTTCATTCCTGCTGACGATATCCTCCATTTTTCCTCCATGGGAGCTTATTCCCCTTTGGTGCGAATGTTAGCGCTAAGCCTTACCTGTGTCCATTAGAAAAATGTCCAAATGTTCGGCTTTCCCGTTTCCTGTATGGCAATAGAATTTGAGCATCCGAGTGCATAACCACTGCACAGCAAATTCGTTTTGCAAAGTACAGTGACATAATGGAACTGCGCATGATCTAACAGCTGCACCGGTGGATTTTGGGTAAAGTTGCATAATCTTTTTCAGGTTAACCTCCTGAGACCTGGGAGGAGGAAAAAAAAGAATTAGGCTCATAAATCTTTTTGATGTAGTACAAGTATCTTGATAACAAAACATGTTGCAGTGAAAATATTTTCACAAATTTTTTTTGTTGAATGTCCCTTGTAGCGTAGGTTTACAAAGAATAAAAGAATGCATGGTTCTTGAGATTTAAGAATGGAAATTTATGTCCCCTAAAAGGGCCATAAATGAATTGTTGGGTTGTTTGGAGATTCATTTGAGATACCTGGTTTGCGAAGTCTTTGAAAAGTGGATGTTACGCTGACATCACTTCAGAAGTGCCCTCATAAGATAAAGGGTGGAAAAAATGATCAAA
The DNA here is from genome assembly GCF_018555375.3 of Anguilla rostrata. Classification (NCBI taxonomy): domain Eukaryota; kingdom Metazoa; phylum Chordata; class Actinopteri; order Anguilliformes; family Anguillidae; genus Anguilla; species Anguilla rostrata. The sequence goes on along the minus strand of NC_057946.1, from coordinate 39,102,123 downwards.
ACGGTCAGGTTTTTCCAGTTTCTTCTCGGGTGATTTAACTTGTGCAGGTAACCATGGTGCCCACTGCAGTTAATGACCTCATAATACTGCTCTTCTAATCTTCTGGTCAGAAGATCTTCCATCTCAACTATTTTTATCCTTTCAGGCATGTTATAAGAAGTGATGAGTAAAAAAATGTAATCTGGAAGAAAATAATGTGAACAAATTAGTTAATTAAGCTTATTCCTATTCCCTGGCTAAAGAACAGGAATTTGTAACGTTTTAGGGGTGTTCCAAAACCCAAGATTGGTCGAGCAAATTATTATTTTATGTTTTTTCCATTCGCTAGCAACTCTGTTTGTCTCCATGCTAAGCTGCTGACTGAAAAGCCATGTGTGGTAACTTCAGAATTAAGCTTCTGTTATGCCACAAAGGCATAAGCATATGTTTATCTGTATTTTACTTCGAGCCAGGTCCCTTAAGTTTTACTAGATTCAGTCAGAAGCACACGTAGATTACTGATGGAGAGAAGACCGCCTCATTTCAGATTTCTTGAGATCTAACTGCTATGTGCACGTAGTTAAACTGGGTACTGTGTCTCAGCCCCTGCAGAGTGAGTCTTTAGCTTGATAATGGTCCCTAATCATTGCATCGCTCAAAGCAGTTCACTGTCCACAATAACTTCTTGGCTTAGTCTCATGAAAATGGCCTGCAGGTACTTGGATGAAGACTTACTGTAAGGGTGTTTTTCCCGTGGATTTGCATGTTCAGGCTTGTCCTGTGGTACTTTGTGCTGGGGTGGTGGCTGGGGGGTGGGGGTCGCTGTACTTGGGGGGGGGGGGGGGGGGTGGTGTCATTTCATGCGGATGTCGCGTGAATATCAGAGCCGAGGCCCCTTCCTTTGCAGACAAAGTAAAACCAATAAAACTCCCCCCACCCCCACAGAATGTTCTGGAAACCATCTGGGGGTGGTGGTCCTGGTGGTGGTGGTGTTTGGGGAGGGGGGTGGGGGGTCACGATTGTGGTCACGGGGGTGGGGGACTGCCAAGGTTCAGCAGCTTTATGATAGAGGGGTGATGGGTGTCTAAGCTCTTCAGCCCTGCTAATGCACTGACAACAGTGCATTCTGGGACACAAACCCGACCCTTGAGAACACCAGCAGGCAGAAATTGCACAGTTGGCCACTACCTTAAACCTCACTCCCAAAGCTTTACTGTCTGTTTTTGTTTTTTTGTTTAAAAAAAAAAAAGGGCATTCTGCTTTTAACTCCAAGATTGAATTACAGAATGAAAAGGTGAAAAGACAAACATCACTCTATATAACTTAAGTTGCCACGTACTTAAGTAAACTTGCTAATGTGGTCCTGGTGGTATCCTGTTTCATAATGCAACAGAACAAGTGAAATCGAGAGATCTCATAATGCCACACTAGGATATTACAATGGAACAATAGCACAGAACTGAACTTCATCAATATGGGTGGAACTTACACCGCTAGAACTCATAGAAGCATCACACACACACACACACACACACACACACAAACATACACACACTACGCTAAACAAGCTGTAAAAAAACCCTAAAGGTCTAATGCATCCCCCCTCACCCCCCCGCCCCCCCCCCCCATCAGATCTCTGCTGAGACGTTGGCCAAAAAGCCTTTTACTGTCCTTAAGATCCCCGGGTTGCGACAGCTGCAGAAACACAATCACCAGCCGTTGAGTTTGTACAAACAGTCAGCCTTCGCTTCTTCCCGCTCGGTATGGGAGACAGTCTAATGATACACAGAGCACTCTTTTTAAGTGTGAATTTTTTTGCTTCTGCAAGGAGGACACCCTTATACTTAAGGTCCACATGCTGAGCTTGTTTCCAAGGTGATGATTATTTATCCGTGCCGACGGCCATGTGGAAAGGATAACGTTTGCCAGCCATTAGAAACTCAGCCATTAGAAATTTTTTGTCTGGTATGACTTACGAAAATGTTGCAAAGCCGTAAAAGAGCCGCGAGCGTGTGCGTACGCGGCCACCGTGGGAAAAGGAAGCGAACTGGCGTGAGTCAAAGGAGCTCGCGTGACTCGCAGGAAGTTCGAAGGCCCCCAGTCTTCAAACGGGATGGGCGCGCGCGCCAGACGATCGAGGCCCCCGACGCTCTCGAAGCGAGCGTCTGACGCGATCCGCGCCGGGGCGGGAGGACGGGGGAAGTTGCGTAACCGCGAGGGGAAGGCGTCGGCTTCAAACGCGCGCTGACGTGGCTTTCCGCGGGCACCGGGCCTACGCGGGTGAAAACCGTCGCCTACGCCTCGTCGTTAGGCGCGAACTGTTTGACTTCCTGTGCCCTTATGTAGCGGGGGGGCTGACATAATGTACAGTGTTGCGGCTCTGAAAGGGGTCAAAGGTCAAGGTGCTGTGTGCCGGCGTCGCCTGCTCTCCACTCGGACCTGTTTGCCGTCCGGGGGAGCGGGGCATGCTGGGAACCGATTCCTGGAATGGGGATTGGAATCGTTTAATAAAACTGCTTCCTTCCTACACAATAAACAGGACAAGGGCCAATGCCCACATAGTCTATGGCCATAAAAACCTAGTGACCCTCCCCAAACTGTAGAGAACAACAGTTCCTGTTCCCGAGCTACATATAATTATTCTTTTGAATGTACAACATAATACACGTTTAATATATTACAATGTTTTCGAGGGATTTCGGCATCTGCTGAGAGGGGAAAGTTGATACTTAAATTGAAGGACAAAGTTTCTATTAGCGACAAGCTGATGTTCTGCAGATCTTTAGCAGCAAGATTTTTTTGGCTAGGGAGTCAAAGATCAGGGTAGTTTGAAAACCAAAATCAAGAGGGAAATGATTTTCTTCTCTCTCTCTCTCCCTCTCTCCCTCTCACCCTCTCCCTCCCTCTCCCACTCTCTCTCTCTCGATGGTCAGGCAGTGTAGCTTTTGGAGGTGGCTCTGATTTGGATACGCATTCGCTGGATGTATTTCCTGGAAATTTGTGTGCATCATAGCGAAGGAGACGAGAAACAGAACGCAAGACTGTAACCTCGGGTCGTACCGAGGAAATATGGGATCTCAACTTTTGGGGGGAAAAATGAGCAAGTAATTGACTGCACGTGGAATGGCGAAATAAGTACAGTTGAGTGGAATATGTTTTTTACACCGACATCTCTCAGCTATACTGCATATGTGCAGGCGTATGATGGTGGTTTATAGAACATACCGCTGCCTCGCAGTTACCCTACACAAACAGCGCCGGCAGAGTATGTGGTGGTAGCTAAGGGGGCTGGTTTCCTGCATTGAGTATGACAGGTTCAGCGTGGGACACGGTGCTGTAGATTTTAAGGGCAGCCTTTCTTTACCTGATCTGCTTCAGGAAATGAATACCTGAAATACACAACGGTGCAGATGAAGTAAAAAGTATAAATTCATCTTTACAGAAGTGAACATTTCATGCGACCATTTTGGTTTGTGGGTTCAGTATCGGGTATGATTAAAGAAGAAACAAAAGCCAATATGCTACATGGTCACAAAGACTGTAATTGTGCTAAACATTTTTGATAATTATCATGATTTATCATTCACAGGTTTCTCACAGAAATTGTCATTATTATTATTATTATTGCTACTACTACTACTTACTATTACAAAAAAAACTAGGGCACAGTGTCAATGTAAGAATGTGTAATATTGCATCACATACTGATGATAGCAGAGCAGGTACAATCGCACAACAAGTTACATAACTGCACCTGATGGCTTTAAATGCGCGCCTGATGGGGTTAGAGGAGTGGGGAAAAGGATCCGGGGTCTTTGAGATGCGCTGAAAGATTTGGGCACTGTATTCTTTCTGGGGGGGGGGGGGGTTAAGTGACTGTGCAAACTGGCCAGGAAAGGGTAGCAGTCACAAGCAGCTGAATTCAATAAGAGGATAAACCGCGTTCTGCGAGTTTGTTTAAGGCGCACGTTCGGGTGGATTTATGAATTTCCTGCCTGGCGTCGGGGAAAGGCGCCCGGTCGAGGAGCCTCGCGGCGGAGACGGGGTGCCCGCGGTGTTCACATCGCGCCGCGCCGTTACGAGTGTGGGAAGTGGCGGACACAATGGGGGCCTCTCTGCCTCCGAGGGTACGCCTCCTTATCCGCCAGGTCTTCTCTGCCTGTTTGCGGCGATAAAGGAAATCTGTGCAAATCCCATTCAGCCATCTTGACCTTTTCAAGCGGACGACGCTTGATTAAGCCGCAAGTTGAAAGATTTCTTCAAATTCTTTTTATTTATTTAAAAAAAAAGCTGATTTCTCTTGACTAAGGAGCAAGTTGAAAATTCATTTTTCCAGGAAAAACAAAACCAAAAAAACAACAACCCTATGCCAAAAGCGGTTTTTTCTAAGAATCGGACTTAATCGCTCGCTTCCAGGAGGGTTCAAATAAATAAATACTGTTTTGGTTACGTTTCCTGGCTGACGAACTTAAAGTTCCAGCGTAGGCCCATCTGGTCCTATCGCTGAGGAATTACATACCCTTGCAATAAATACAAGGTTTGTCCTGCAGCCTCCACATCATCAAAGAGTTGATGGTTATAAAAATGGTAATAGGAAAGTATGTGCCAGTCCACACAAGTAGAATTTGTTCCATGGTTAGGATTGATCATTTTGTGAAGATTGAACTTTTTTTTTTTTTTTTAAATCAAAATGGGCAATGCCTTCAAAAGTTGTCTCTGGCTTTAGGATTACACTTATATTTTTAACAATTAAATTTCGTCTTGCGCGTAACGCGTTCATTTTTAATTGGCCTCGTTGGCAAAACTACATTTTCTGTGAAGTTGGAAAAAAATGACCGACTCTATTCATAGTAGCACGGGACTTGACCTTAAGACACAGCCGTGGATTTAAGCTGCTGAAACGGTGTGAGATTTCCATTACTCCTCTCAGAGCCTGCAAATCACAAGCTCCCCCAATCAACGCCAGTTTCCCAGAAACCTCGGCGCGCGTGCGTCTCCAGAATGCAGCTAGCGTCTAAATCGGGTGACCGCAGTGCCCTATCGCCGAAGGCACGAGGTCGCTGTACCCCTCCACCCCCCCCCCACCCCACCCCCAGGCTTCCTGTCAGCCTGGTCGTGCGAGGGCGAGGTATAGGGGTTTCTGGGTCATCATCTCAAAACCTGCGTGGGGGAGCGCGAAGGCTCCTGGTGCTACAGACAGGTCACGATGACTGCAGAGGCTGCGATGTGTGCGGTCGACGGGGGCCTATGATTCCGACTCACCCACCCCCCCCCCCCGCCACCCCCACGGCACTCCTGCAGCTCTGACTGGCGCAGAGGAACTTCTTACCCCAATCAGACGCCGCTCTGGCACATCGGAACGTCTTACCCTAATCAGATGGTGCTCTGGCACAGAGGAACGTCTTACCCCAATCAGATGGCACTCTGGCACATCGGAACGTCTTACCCCAATCAGATGGCACTCTGGCACAGAGGAACTTCTTACCCCAATCAGACGCCGCTCTGGCACAGAGGAACTTCTTACCCCAATCAGACGCCGCTCTGGCACAGAGGAACTTCTTACCCCAATCAGACGCCGCTCTGGCACAGAGGAACTTCTTACCCCAATCAGACGCCGCTCGGCGCGGAGGCGCTTCTCATCTCGTTCGGCTTCGGGGCGGTGAGCTCACCGATGACTCGCGGAGAGGGGCGACGCTGAGGTCTCGCTTCCCTCCTCGTGCGGCGAGGTGCCCGGCCCCCGCCATCGCTCTGTTCTGCCCAGCAGGTCTGCATGGTTTTCCCGTTCAGAGCAGGCGGCGATGGGGGAAGCACTGGTCTAAATCTCATCTGCCTTGACTGTCGGTACTTTCATTTCTTCTTTCAGCCAGACTGCTACATTGATTTGAGGATCCATGATTTTGAGACCCATATCTTATTGAAGGGAAGCACATAGAACACATACATAACATACAGATGGGTGACATATTAAAGGAAAAACCAACATAGTCTTAGTAAGGTGTCAGAACTGCCAGAACTGCTTCAAAATGCCTTGGCATAGATTCTGCAAGTCTCTGTAACTCTACTGAAGGGATGGAACTCCATTCTTCCAAAAGATATTCCCTCATTTGGTGTTTTGGTGGTGGACAGCGCTGTTTAACACGTCGGCCCAAAATCTCCCATGGGTGTTCAATTGGGTTGATATCTGGTGACTGCGAAGGCCATAGCATGTGATTCACATCAGTTTCATACTCTTCAAACCAAGCAGTGACCCTTCGTGCCCGGTGGATGGGGGCAATTGCCAGGAAGAGACCACTCCCATCAGACTAGAAATGTTTCAGTATAGGATAAGATCACTGAGGGAAACTTTGTATGAATTTGCAGTGACGTTTCCCTCTAAGGGAACAAGTGGACCGAAACCATGCCAGGAAAATGCCCCCCCCCCACAGCATAACAGAGCCACCAGACCCCCCTCACTGTAGGAGTAAAGTATTCGGGCCTGTACCATTCTCTTGGTGTACACCACACATGCACACGCCCACTTGTCGAGAATATGGTGAAGGATGACTCATCTCGCCATAACACTTTTTTCCACATCTCCGTGGACCACAGAGCATGGTAGGGTATTAATTGCTTTATTGTATCATGCAGTAGCACCTGAATGGAAGCATCTGCATTCATTATGTTTCTCCACTCGTTCATTCAGGTTTTCCCTTTAATTTAATCGCCTGTCTGTTTATGCCTATATTCAAACATGAAGCATTCTGCACGCGTTTACCATGCAGTGAGCTCCATAATGTCTGAGACAAAAAAAAAATTCACGATTTGGCTCTACACTCCACAATTCTAGATTTGTAATCATACAATTTGCTCATATTTTCAGCTTGTATTAGAGGGTATGTTTATACATTCTGGTTTCAAGCATAAACAGGGCTGTTATTTGTAGAAATGACGACGCTGTTTATTCATAGTCCCCCCCCCAGATTCAAGGCACTATAATGTTTTGGACAAATGGCTTCACAGGTGTTTTTCATTAGTCAGGTGTGTTCAATTGCTTCCTTAATGTAGGCATACCTTTTCTAGAGAGATTTCAGTATCCCGTCTGGATTCTAGACTTTTCATTGCCATGGAATCTGTTATTGGCATTTATCCACATGAGGATGTATAAAAAGTGCTGTTATTTCAACATGCAAAACCAAAGTACATAGCCTTAAATAAATACTGAAAATCTGCACTTCAACCACATGTGAATTGTTTGATTACAAATCTAAAATTGTGAAGTACAGAGCCGAATCAAGATCCAAATATGCCTTTTTGCCCCAAACATTATGGAGTTCACTGCATGCCAAGACAACTGCATGCACACACTACTGCTGTGCTCTTAACTGGTTCAATGGTTAAATTATTGATTGTTTATTAGCCTTTACACTTCCCATAGTGAAACTGTATGCATATATTGTGGAATACCTCATTGCAGCACTGGTTATTCAGGTTATAATTGGCATGAAATCATGTTATACAGTGGCAATGATCACCGCTTCGAGTAGGTTTTTTTGTTCGTTTTTTTCTTTTTTCTTTAGAACGTTCTTTGGAAGTCAGTGTTCTAGAACCCCATTGCTTTCCGGTAGGGATTGTGACCTCAGCTTTGGAATGTTCAGTTAAGAACATTCTAATCGCATTTAAAATCTTTCTTAAAGGGTTAATGGAGGAGACGCACGCCTGAGGATGACTCGTATCCACATGCTCCTGCTGTCGGCTGCGTGGTCTTTGCCCATGGCGGAGCAGATGGAGAAAGGTTTCGCTGCGGTCGCAGATGCGTGTGGTGCAACGTGTCCAACCTCGCAGGCTGTGCTTCAGTACCAACCCACCCTTCCCCCTCCGCCCCCCCCCCCCCCCCCCACCTGCGGAACCCGTTTAAAATTCAGACCACGGACTAAAGGGGGTGTGACGATGTGATGCATGAGCCCTCCACCATGGCCTGTGGCCCCTCATATTTTTTTCTTTCTTTTTTTTTAATCTTCTGTTGCAAGGAGATACCAGCAAATTGTTCCTCTTCCTCTCCTAATCAATATGAGCTTGCTGATGGATTATGTGTGCTGTTCTGTGCAGGAAGCTATTGAGGAGGACGGACATACGGACCCATCTCCCAGCAGGCAATGTTACATAACCGCACAACCCAGTCCTTATCTCACTCAGTTCCATTTCCTTCAAAATATACGTATTTGATATTGTATTTTGACTGTGCGCGCACACACACACACACACGCGCGCACATACAATCTCGCAAACTGCTTATCTAACCCATAAACCAGGACACCGCAGGTTCATGATTGCGTCCAAAATCAAATTTATTTTTAGGACATTTTGCGTGAGTGTTGCGTGTGTGTGCGTGTGTGTTGCAATACAGCATTTCAGGAAATGCAGTCATTTTACATCTGTGCGTTGGGACTTTCAGAACTGCGATGAATCACCAGGAGGCAATAGTAAAAAGAATAAAGGTGTCCAGTCTTATCTGAAATTGGCCAGTGTGGCTACGGGCTTTTGTTCCAGTCCGTCAGAAAAAATACCCGATAAGATAGCTGCACTGGCTCATGGGATACCTCATACATTGAAATGTATGAATTTACCGAGTTGCGCACGATGTCAACTTTCCGCACAGAAAGACAAAGACCGAGATTTGTGCAGATAAAGTGTTAGGTGCAGGCCTGCAAAAACGTCAGGGCTTTTCACTTGTGGTTTCTGAAAGTCAAATCTGCTGTAACCTTATTCTGTGTGTGTGTGTGTGTGTGTGCGTGCGTGCGTATGTGTGTGCGTGTGTGTGTGTCTGCGTGAGAGACTCAGTTGAGTCAAAGTGTATAAAATTTATTGTCCATCACTGAAAATGTTGTGCGGGATGGTTTTTGTACGCAGTTCTTGTTTCTCGAGGCTTGTCCAGGTTGGGCAAGAAAACCGGGGCCTGGCTGATCTCTTCTGGGCTTGTAGCTCGGCCTTCTACTTGGAACTTTCTACTTTTCAGACATCACTCTACTTTCTACTTTACACATGCCACCCTACTTTCTACTTTACAAATGCCACTCTACTTTCTACTTTTCAGACACCACCCTACTTTCTACTTTTCAGACACCACTCTGCTTTTTACTTTACAAATGCCACACTATTTTCTACTTTTCAAAAAGGCCACCCATTACATTACATTACATTTATTTGGCAGACGCTTTTATCCAAAGCGACGTACAAAAAGTGCATTTGATGGTCATAGACAACTGCTAAACACAGGTTCAGTAAGGTACAATACTTATTTTGTACTGCTATTTCTAGCCAAGAACACAGTTTAGTTCACACAGTGAACACTATTCAGACACCCTTCTTTCTACTTTTCAGATTAACAGGGCAGGATAATTGCCTTGTTCATCTGAGTGTGATGATAGAAACAATATTGTTGTGTGGGAACATCATCGCTTTAGTGATTTGAACGCAATCATAATGGTTTTTTCCCTGTGCTGGAATTTGCCAAGAGCGTGGTGACGTCTGCGATCTGCGTGTGCGTACGTGTGTGTGTGTGTCCCAATATTTTCAGTCCGTTAAATGGTCAGTTCCTAAAACATTGTCAGGTTCATCCGCACCACAAAGGGTTAAGGTCTCGTCAATGACATCATTTTGCTCGGATTCCATCTTCTGCTATTCTTTGTGAAAGATATGCTTTGGAAAACTGACTCAGAAGGCCAGTGCTAATGTTGCTATTCTCTGTGAAAGATATGCTTTGGAAAACTGACTCAGAAGGCCAGTGCTAATGTTGCTATTCTCTGTGAAAGATATGCTTTGGAAAACTGACTCAGAAGGCCAGTGCTAATGTTGCTATTCTCTGTGAAAGATATGCTTTGGGAAAGTGACTCAGAGAAGGCCATTGCTAATGTTGCTATTCTCTGTGAAAGATATTCTTTGGGAAACTGACCCAGAGAAGGCCATCATTACAATATTTCATCATTCAAAATGTCTTAATGCTTTCTTTGTCGTCATTTATTAAAGCTAAAGTAAAAAAATCACACACAATCCCAAACAATACTGATGACAATATAGAAATGCTGACAAAAAGGAAAAAATCTATATAAAAATGAACTATGTATATGACAGATCTCAGCAAAATTGATTTTGATGACTCCGGGTGGATAAACATAGATGCCTCCCCAAGCACTTTCCTGGAAGGGAAAACAAAAGAAAAGTAGCGCCTTGCTTTCCTGTCTCGTCTATATATAGAAGTTTAAACTTTCCTTCTTGGAAACTCGATTCTGAGTTGTGGACCAGAATGTTGAAAATGTAGTTTTATTATTATTTATTAATTTTTTTTTTTTGGTTTGGATAAGTGGAATGGAAACCCAGATGCTCTCGGTTATAGACAGGAATTAGAGTGACCTCTCATCATTCCTAACTTTTTTTTGGCTGCCAGAGAGCTTATAGGAAACAGGAATGTCCCATTTGAGAGTTTAGCGGGTGGGGGTGTTTGTGGGGGTGGTGTTAAGCCAATGAGATGGGATTACTGGAACTCCGCCCCCTTCCACCCTCGGCGACGCCTCCTGAAAGCCGGCGGTGGGCGGGTTGGCGCCGTGGCAACGCGCGGGGGCGTTTTCTCACTTTGGCGGTAAACGTTACCTGGGGGGCTGAATGAGCGCCGGCGAGGTGTCAGACCCCCGCCGCCCGCCATGGAGAAGCGTGCCCGCCTGTTCCGCGCGCATGGCGCCCCCCCCAGGGGTGTAGGGTAAAGCGTTTTACCACAGGTTCACCACTGCCTCCTCTCTCTCTCTGTTCAGCTTCAAACATTTTCATTTAATCAAATTGTCACCAAAACAAACATCAACTATGTTTGTTTTGGTGGCCAAACTATAGAAATCGAAACAATACATTACACACATGGCAATGTGTACTAATGTTCATAAAAAAATTAATCATACTACTACTAATACAACTGCTACAACTACTGCTGCTATTACTATTAATATTGCTATTACTGCTAATGCTAATAATAACACTAAATATGAAAATGTAAATGTAACTAATTTTTGCTAGCAGTGTTTCATTCATTTGCCTCCTCTCTCTTTTCCACATGCTAACACGATGGCTATAATGTGGATTAGTGCTTAGAAAACCAGAGTACTGCAGGTTTGAATCCCATGATGGGCTGTACTGTACACGGTTTCCTTCAGAATACAGTTTGCAAATATTCTGTCTTGCATCAGTCACATTTGGCTCTTGAAAACAATGGGCCTCATTCACAAAACTTTTCTTAAATTATTCTTACTTTTGTCCTAAAACAATATGTGATCATGACTCAAGTGCAGACCTTTGTTTTTGTGCGTATCCCAGGTGTATGAGATGATGAATGCTGGCTGTTTGTAAATTTAATGCACAATCCTGTTCATGTGATTTGCATAAGGAAATGGCCATGAACAAATATAGATGAGAAAAAAAAAATGATGAATGCTGAAATGTTCTTGGAAACGTTCTTACACACAGTTTGCAATCAAATGTGATCTTACGCATGTTTCATGAATGGGGCCCAATGTGTCTTCTCAGTTAATAGAGGGTGTGTGTACATTTCTACCCATTATCTGAACAGACTAAAGGGGGTCCAACAGGTGTGTCCAGACCTTCAGGCACATCTAAGGGACCCAGCTGTGGGGATCTGGGGGGAGAGTGTTCCCTCCAATTTGGAGTGTTGGGAGACTGAAGTGTTGGGGATCAACAAAGTGAACTACAAAAGATTCTTCAGGTTGAGTTCTGTTAGTAGAACAAGGGGACATAAATATAAATTAGCAAAAGGTAAATTCCATACAGACATTAAGAATATTTTTTTCATGCAAAGAGTAGTCAATGTGTGGAATAGCCTGCCAGGTCATGTAGTAGAGGTAGAAACTCAAGACTAGGCCTGATACGGTGTTACATACATCTAGTCTGTAGGTAATCAGAGCACTTATTTAGACAGGTAAATGGCGAGCATTGTTGGGCTGAATTACCTGTTCTTGTCATTATGTTATGTTATGTAATGTTATGTTATGTTATGAAGCTGGCTAGCAGAAAAAGCTGTTCATAAATGAATACACATGCATGTTTTATAGGAGTTATGAAAAGCACAATTAATTATGTAAAGCTGTGTGGTGCGGTGGCTAGCACTGAGGCCTCACAGCACAAAGGTTAAAACGCCTGTCTGAGTTGGCGTGAGTTTCCTCTGCGTACCCCGGTTTCCTCCCACAGTCCAACGTCAGACTAGTTGCAGATTGTATTTTGACTGTAGGTGTGAGTGTGTGCCCTGTGATGGATTGGCGACCATAACACATCCATCCATTATCTAACCCTGACCAGGAATGAGCAGGTTAGATAATGGATGGGATGTTATTGTTTATCCATTTTTGAATGCTCCACAGTTCTTCGTCCATCGGGACAGACCAAGGCTGTCCAGGGAAGTCTGCAGTGGCAAGCTCCACTCGAGTGCTCGCAGTAATGCGATAGACAATGTAATTCACCCAGAATAGCGTCGGCCAAAACAGGATGGGCTCAACGTTTCATGAAAACCGCAGCTACTACTACTACAGTCCGGAAGGTCCTCTTCCCAAACCAGATCAGAGATGAAGAATGCCGTGTCATGCTGACGGCATGGTTCGTGTTTGCACTTTGGTTCTTGTGAAAGCTATAATCACCGTCCAAAAATAAAGGTGTGTGTGTGTGTGTGTGTGTGTGTGTGTGTGTGGCAGGAAATTTAAGTGGTTATACCAACATTAACAGCTGCCACACTATAACTGTACCCAAAAAGAGAGTTCCGGCGTACCTCACATCCCTGGGAGGGTGACTGGGCGTCGGTACGGGGCCTATACTTCACAGCAGTGCCCGTGTGTTGAGTCACCGCCCTCTCTGGTGTAGCAGGGGTTGCTAAGAAACGAGGGCTGTAACAAACCATTGTGCCTCGCTGGAAAAATGCTCGCGTTCCTTCCTCTGTCCGTCATTGCTGGATGTCAAAATGTCCGGAGTAGCTCCGTGTAGACTTTACCCCATAGGTGCTTTCCGTCCTCTGCTGATCGGATCAAAGATTTGGGGTTTGAAGTTCAACCCAGAGATTTGCTCGGTTCGGTTTTTCTTCGTTCAAAAGTGGGCGATGACTTCTTTTGGCAACGTCTGTGAAATCTTAAACCGTTTGGAACCAGTGCTGGACTGAAGTACAACAAAAAGACAGCAGATGTAGAGCAGTCCAAAGGGGCAATACGCGGGCATAATTCCAGCCTTGTAATCATTCGCATCTACAAAACACAAAAAAGATGGCTTTGTAGTAAATAAGTTCATGCAGCCTCAAAAGCCTGTAACTGAATTTATCCAATCCATTGAAAAAAAAAAAGAACATTTTTTTGGTGTTTGGTATCCCTGGAAACGACGGCGGGGTTGGTGGAATTTCATTGAAATGAAGTGACTCGTTGTTTCTCCAACATGGCTCCAACACCGTTGAGCAAGGTTTATTTTTGCAGGAAATGTGTATATATTTGCTGTGAAAACAAACCAGCTCAGTACATACATGTTTTTAAAAGATTTTTTTATAAAGGGACGCTGTGACCATTTTGGAACTGGGAATATTGGTGGCCATGGAAACGACATTCTAAAATTCAAGCTGTAACCAAATAAACAGTCACAATAACATTTAGCTGGACGACCTGCCTCCCAGCAGTGTATACACGTTGGCTGTGTTTAGAATGGCTCACTCATTTGCTCCCGCCATATATGCTACTTTTTTGGACGCTACAGATTCTGAGAAGGTTACTTAGCAACGTACAATACAGTGACTTGCATGGCAGCTGCCAGTGGCTTGGTGAGCAAGGGTGCAAAAATGTTTTTCTTGAAAGTGTCCCTTTTCAGTTTTGAACTACTAGGATTTTCCTGACTCACAGGTAGATGGTTAGGTAGCTAGTTAGCTAGCGAGTTAAGTTGCATTCTCCATTAAATGTGGCTAGCAATATAAAAAAAAAAAAGAAGTTAAAAGTTAAAAATAGTTATCTAGCACTTTGTATTTATCTACTGCATTTATTTATATATAGGCTATAATGCTGACTAGACTTTCATTTATGCTACTTACATATTTCTATACCTGTGTAGGCTCAGCCTTCACCATCTTGACAAAAAAAAGTATCTCCGTTGATTTCAGTGCGGGCTGCATTGTTTGTACCTTATATTTTGCGGTGCATTATGGGAGATATCAATTGAACTGTTTGGTATTGATAATTCAGACACCCTAGAAAATGGCCGATCCCCTAAATAGTGCATGTACTGAAAGCCGTATCGGGAGCCAATCCAAACGCTGCCTTTGTCTTGCCTTGTGATTGGTGAAGATCAAAAACTTCTGTCACCCCTCAGCATAAAAAAATGGCATTTTGAAATACAGTCGAGAAAATCACACACACATCTATATCGGCACACATTATAGAGACTCAAAGAAGAAGTTTAGTACTCAGAACTCTTAAAACTCCGCCCTTTCTTCTGTTGTTTCTTGGAGCCATTTCCATCTGTAAAAATGTATTTGAAACGGTCATCTTCTTGGCCACGGATGATAAGAATATATGACCAGTATTATGAAGGTCAATTAAACCTGAAAAGCGCTATAACGCTTACCATTAAAACGTAAGCAATAAATAAATAAATAAATACAATGGTTTTCTTTGCATGCATATTAACATTTTATATAGAAAAAGAATGTTCAAGCTGATTATAAAATTTCAAGCAGTGAGATACATTAGACTACTCAATTATGTAGGTATGATCGTTTAGCACAAATGTTAATTATTTCTTCAATTTCTTCAACATTTTTGTGTTGATATTACATTTGTTACATATAACATTTATTATGCCAAAAAGAGATGAAGTTGCTAAATATCTCAACAGAATCTGTTTAGAAATGCAGCATAAATGCACCTGTTTGTAAATGCAGTATAAATGCACTGGTTTATGAATGCAGCATAAATGCACCTGTTTATAAATGCAGTATAAATGCACCGCTTTATAAATGCACCTGTTTATTAATGCAGTATAAATGCACCTGTTTATATATGCAGTATAAATGCACCTGTTTATAAATGCAGTATAAATGCACCTATTTATAAACACACCTGTTTATAAATGCAGTATAAACACACCTGTTTATAAATGTAGTATAAATGCACCTGTTTATAAATGCACTGTATTTTTTTCTCTCCATGACCCATAAACTATTTTGTAGAATCCACATTTTCCAGCGTGCTATATTTGCTGGTGAGGTGATGCTGATTCAGCTTTATTTCAGCTCTGGTGCCTGGGCATAGCACCCAATTCATTTTGTTAAGCTGCGCTGGATCGTTTTCTGTTTATTTTTCAGCAGTTTCATCGCTTTCCAACGCTTGATTTATTTTCATAGTTCACAGTAAAAGCACAGCAGCTGATTAATTTCCATTGTGTTTGTCTGAAGGGTGTTAACTAGAAAGCAACACTAAATCATGTGCTGCTATAAATGTTTTCATCACTTTCAAACTCAAACTTTGGGCTAAGGTAATGTTTACTGAGCATATGTACAGGTTTATATGATGGCAGTGGTGGTGATGCAGGTTTTTTAAAATGAAAAATCCTATTTAAAAATAGAATGACACAACATTTACACGTCAAAGCTTAAAATAGGTCCTTGCTGAATTTGGCAGGGGGAGGGGGGGGGGTACAGCTGGATTTCAGTCTTCCTAGATTAACTTTTTAACACCTCCAGCTCCCACTCTGTCAGACAGTATTGCTCTGAAGAGTGAGTTACTGCAAACTGTGTCCGCGACGATGGAGTCACCGTTGGTTTCGGGGGGTGTGGGCTTGTGACTACGATGTGCCTGTCGAATTCTAGTGGTGTCCTAATCTGGCTACTGGTCTATGAAGTTGTTTAGGGCCACAACCATCCATGCACCAAGCAATTCAGGTTTGAAATAAATTTAAAAAAAAATGTTTTTAAACGACATTTTAAATGTGCAGTATTCACAGTGAATAGCTTCTTCAGTGCTGTGGTTCTTGCATGGGACCCCAGCGTGTGATGGCTAACTACCCCAGCTCAACCCTGCTCCCATTCCTGCAGTCTGCAATCAGTCCCCCCCCCCAGTTTTTTAGGGCCCCCAAAATCTTAGCGCCAGCCCCGGTGATGTCGAAAACGCTGTCGGGGGTCGGAAACGACACAGTTGCCATTGATTTCCATTACACCTTCTTATATGATTTCGGGGTCCTGACAGCTACAGATTCATGTGAAAACACCCGTTTTAGGCTCCACATGAACTATTCCGGAAACCTGCTTCAAAGATGATTCTGAAATAGATTGGCAACCAGGTGGCTAAATGTGATAAGACGTTTTTGCTCTCTGTGTCTTTCGATTCCAGAGGCGACTCATTGAACACATCCGAGGATGATGTCATGCAAATTTCAAAGTTCATTCATTTATTTATTTGCACTTATGGATTTGTTCATTTGCACAAACTCCGGATAAAATCTGGTCTGAAGCTGGTCTCGGTCTCGCTGTGTGTTCATGAGACAAAGAGGGACATTCCAATCCCAGTCTTGACAGGCTGTGGATTATGGGTAACCGGGATCATGAACGTTTAACTTTTCCCTCTGGACCATGACTGTGTACTGTTTGTGCAAGCCGTCGGCTGAACCTTTCATTTAGTTTAATGCCATGAGCGAGGGCTGCCTTTTCTCTAATTGGGAGCAACACCAGAAACTTTGGATTTGTGCAAAGTTGTATGTTTTGGGAGTTCACAGGAAGTTTACTGGGAGAACTTCCTGTTCCGTTGAACACTAAACAAGGACTGAGCAGGGTCCACTATGCAGACAAGGTGCATTAATAGAACACTGTAAGTAGATTCAGGAAAACACACACACACACACACACACACACACACACACACTCACACACTCACACACACACACACACACACACACTCACACACTCACACACACACACACACACACACACACACACACACCTATTTCTGCCTGAGCACGATGCGGGGCCCAGTCGTCCTCACGAGGAAACATAAATATTACCGCCATACGCATCTTTCCCCGCGCCCCCCTCAGTGTTTAGCGTTCCGCCTGACACAGGAACCGTGTCCAGGTGACTTCCTGCGGAGTCGTTGTGTTGTCTGTTTGAGGGAGGAGACGTCGCGCACGACCTGGCTTTGCCGCGGCGGTTTTTTAAAAAAATGGAGCCCAGAGGAAGTGCGTTTGAGCGCTGCGCGGCTGATTAGCCGATTGCCCGCTCTTCGGTTACCGCGGCGGGAGCGGCGCGGTTGCGTAACGCGCGATGCGTCGGGCTTCGCCGGTGCTGCTGGTAAAGCGGCGGGCGAAGAGAGGCTCCCAGCGGCACCGCAGGCGGGGCGGGGAAACCGGAGGACGGTAAACATGGCTACGGGGGGCCGGGGGGACGGACAGCCGTGGGATGACGCCACTCGAGGAGGCTAGCGGAGTTAACGCCGAACCCGTTCATGACTAAGCCCCTCCCCCTCTGCGGATGGCCGCTAAATCGCCCCGGCTGTCAGTCATAATAATTAGCATATTTTGTACACGCCCACTTCAGTCAGCATCGCCCGGATGGGCCTCGCTCTGTTCTGAGCCGGCCAATCGCCCCGTCGCGTCGTCGAGGTCCGCGTCACGCGCTCGTTACGCGGCGCGAAACCAAATCTCACGCTGCGTCACGCGTACGCCGCGAAGAGTCCCAAAATGGCCGACCCCTCCGGATCAGCTGCCTGACCTCAGGCTCCCTGCGTCGCTGCGGCGGTGTGATGTTGTGTCCTCTTCTTGGGTCTTCATTCTCAGCCGGAGTTAAAAATAGATGCGCTCGAGATGAGTTTGATCGGCCATGTGAAGACGCAAGTGTCCTCGTGGTGCCCGAGCCTCCCAAAAATACCTGTCCTATTTTTCCCACCTCTCGCACAAAATGAACCCGGAGGATTCTATTTTCGGAGACGCGACCCGACTAGTTTAGCCCTCGGTTACGTCGCAAATTGCAGCGCTGGCCTGAACTCCTCCTCTGGGTGATATTGTCTTTATTATCCCGGCCATTATCGCCGTCGTCGTCACCATCACCACCGGGCCTTTATTACTGTCCTCATAAATAAAAATTAAAAAATGCAGTGTTTCCAAATATAGGACACTTCAGACTGGCCCTGGTGTGCAATTCTCAGTCGGAAACTCATCAGAGCTCGTGATAGAAACGTAATAGAAACTCATCAGCGCTCGTAATAGAAACTCATGGCTTCTCAACACGTCGATGTGCATTGTGGTTGTCATCGGGGACATCCCCTGACCTTTTTGGGGGCCTCAAGCAAAAATTGATTTGGGCCCCTTTGGGCCCACTTTTTCATCCTGGGGTTCATGAACATCCAGACTACGATGCTAAGGGAGGGGGAAGGCTGTTTAATTGGAAATTAAAGTGCAGGCACACACCTCCCCAATATTTCTGTCCTCTCTTGGGCCCCATCCAGTGACGGGGGCCCCCGATGGCCAGAGCGGCGGGACGCCGTGCGTGTTCATCGCCGCTGAGACGGACCGGGCCGCTCGGTTCGTTCCTCTCCCGAAGTTCGGCACGCCCGTGACCCTGAACTCCATTTCTGAAGTGCTCTGTGTTCACGGACGCCGTTATTGCAGGAAAGAGGCGGGCGGCCGCTGATAAGGCTCCTTCTGATTGCCCTCAATTTATCTTAGGAGGAGAAATCGTTCCCCCGACCGCGTGCTCCGCATCCGAACGCTGGAGCCGGTTATCTCCCCTCCTCAGGTGAGCTGCTCGGCGGGTTGAATAAGAATTACGCCCTGTGCCATCGAGGGAACAGCGGAAGGCCGTCCTGTTCATCAGCTCAGCGAGGACCCGTATCTCAGAGCGATATGCTGAACATTGCGCACAGATCAGTGTCTTAGGAGGAGACGGTTAAATTAATGCACCCAATTTGTTGTAAACAGCCAGGGTCCTTTTTAACCATGTCGTTCAAGGAAAACAAACCAACAGCTTAGTGCTCTCACTCTTTCTCTCTCTCTCTCGCTCTTTCTCTCTCTCTCTCTCCCTCCTCTCTCCTTCTCTATCCCTCCCTCTCTCTCGCTCTTTCTCTTTCTCTCTCTCTCTCTCTCTCTCCCTCCTCTCTCCCTCTCTCTCTCTCTCTCTCTCTCTCTCTCTCTTTCCCTCCCTCCCTCTCCCTCTCTCTCTCTCTCTGTCTCTCTCTTTCCCTCCCTCCCTCTTTCTCTCTCTCTCTCTAATGCAGCATATCAGAATGCTGAGGAAACAGTTTTTAATTACTGAGCATCACACTCCAGGGGCATTCTGAAATGTCCTATATTTGGGAAATCAGGATTATTATTATTAATTGGATACAAAACTTTTGTTTTTACATTGAAGGTCGGTCTGGATAATAGTGTCTGCTAATTGCCTGTAATGTAATGTAATAAAATCAATATAAAATCCCAGGGTTGAGGCACTAGATTATCTTATGCCGAATTGCAGTGTGTGGATGGTAAAGCCATATGATTAAAGTGCTGGGTCTGGGGGACCCCGGTTTCATCCAGGTTCGGGCCAGGGGTCCCCCCAACCCTGGTTTCAGAAAGCCAGAGAATATTCTGGATTTAATTGTTGAGTAGCATTTGATTTTTAAATCAGTTGGTTACACGGTTAAACCTCACCTCACCACAGAGAGTTCTATGGTCTGTATTTGTTACTGTTTTTAAAGTAGACCCAAAATCAAGCAGAATCTATGGCTAGAGGTGTAGATTTATGTTTGGTTCTAAAAATGTACTTTTATTTTTTGAGCACCAGGAAGAGTTGATTAATTTTGCTTCTATTTTGTCCTTCTGCTACTTTTTGCTGAAAATAGGTCATCTTGCTCTTGGAGAAAAAATGTAAATTATTTGCTTTCCTGCACTGCCAACCAGAGGAGCAGTCAAATTTCCTGAGAGAAGGAAACATGTTGTAGCATACAAAGTTGAAAAGAGTTCACATGGTCAGACAGGGCCTTTGCTAGTTTATGGTAACTAGCCAGCTAGTCCGATAGATCTGTGGTTAGTTAGTTCTAGTCGGGTAACAAATTACACAAAACTACACCGGGCTCTATTGTTCTGACCAGAATTCCAGAAAGGGATTTTTCCAATAAATTCCTGGTAATTTTTTCTGATGAATCACAATCTTTTGGGCTCCAATCAAAAGGATGTGATTCATTACATTACAGGCATTTAGCTACACTCCGATTCAAACTAACTCAGCTATTAACACATAGCAAAATGTTGTGTAAACCTTTGCATCGCCGTCCAGACTGTGGGAAACTAATCTCGCAAACTGAAAGTTCTTCTTCCAGACAGTCTAGAGAGAACACCTGAAAGGGAAACTAAAAGTATACATTTGATAAATGTACTTAGGAAGACTTCGGGGAAGACTCTCTCTTCCATAAAACTGGGGGGATTTTGGCCGGGGGGGAGGGGAGGGGGGGGGCACCAGAACATGGTAGTGCCTCGCTCGTCCCTTCCTTTGCTGAAAAACACGCGTTCAGCATTACGCGGCGGCCGGCGGCCGGCGGCCATTCCGGCTCAGACGAGCACGCGGAATGTAAGCGTCTGGGTTGCGCTGAATGGTCGGCCTGTCCGTTCGGATGTCCGTCTCCGGTGAAGTGGGCTATGAGGGCGCGGGACGAGCCAATCTGTGCTGACGGTCGCAGTTCACCCCGCCCCCCCCCCCACCCCCCCCTCGCTGGGTCTGTCGTGGGAACTGTTGAGACACGCCCCTCGCGTGGTAAAGCCGCACCACGTGCGACACGTGAAAAGCAAACGTGCTCTTTTCTGATCATTTGATCGAATGGCATTTTATTACATTACAGGCATTTAGCAGACGCTCTGATCCAGAGCGACTTACACAACTTTTACATAACTTTTACACAGCATTTTGAATAGTACACATTTATACAGCTGGACATATACTGAAGCAATAAAGGTTAAATACCTTGCTCAAGGGTACAATGGCAGTGATTTATGCAAAAATGTATTGAAGTCATATTTTTGACACAACCAGCATTTGCCGTAATGTCTCATAGCCTACAATACATTCTGACATGTTAAAAATACTTTGCTTACATTTTCATTACACAGTTGATAGATGTGACTTGCGGGGTTGGTAAGGGTTGCCATGGCGAAGAGGGGGTGGAGTGGGCAGCAGAGAGGAGTGAGGAAGTCTGGTTGGAGGACCTTGACCTTTACACTTGCGACATGGTGTACTGCAGGCATAGATGTATATCCCAAATCAAACTGTCCACCCCTCCACCCAATATTATTATGATCTATTGGGTGGTACTGCTTGTGCTCCCCCCTCACACGTGTGTGTATGTGTGTGCGCTTGTGTGTGTGTGTGTATGCATGTGTGTGTGTGCGTGTGTGTGTGTGTGTGCATGTGTGTGCTTGCGTGTGTGTGTATATGTGTGTGCATGTGTGTGTGCGTGTGTGTATGTGTATGCATGTGTGTGTGTGCGTGTGTGTGTATGTGTGGCCACACAATCCTGCACAGGCCTTCATGCATTTTTATTTTAGGAGTACCTGCCCAGAAAGCCGGTCTTCATGAGAGCAAACGACTGGGATCTTTGCCTTCGTCTGTCCTCCATGAACCTGTCCGCTCCGCAGGAACTCTGTGATCTGGATGTTCCCTCTTAAGTTAATGAATATGCACAACCGTATATATTCAGCAGTAACTATGGGGCACTAACTGATATTTGATGAACTGTGATTAATGCGTGGTCATGAAGAACGTCTGACTCATCTCTGTGGAATAGAGGATCTCTGCTGTCTTTGAGGGGATGTCATAGACAAATGTACATGGCACTCTCTGTGGAATAGAGGATCTCTGCTGTCTTTGAGGGGATGTCATAGACAAACGTACATGGCACTCTCTGTGGAATAGAGGATCTCTGCTGTCTGTGATGGCTTATCATGGACAAAATTGCATGGCACTCTCTGTGGGATAGAGGATCTCTGCTGTCTGTGATGGCTTATCATGGACAAAAGTGCATGGCACTCTCTGTGGAATAGAGGATCTCTGCTGTCTGTGATGGCTTATCATGGACAAAAGTGCACGGCACTCTCTGTGGAATAGAGGATCTCTGCTGTCTGTGATGGCTTATCATGGACAAAAGTGCACGGCACTCTCTGTGGAATAGAGGATCTCTGCTGTCTGTGATGGCTTATCATGGACAAAAGTGCATGGCACTCTCTGTGGAATAGAGGATCTCTGCTGTCTGTGATGGCTTATCATGGACAAAAGTGCATGGCACTCTCTGTGGAATAGAGGATCTCTGCTGTCTGTGATGGCTTATCATGGACAAAAGTGCACGGCACTCTCTGTGGAATAGAGGATCTCTGCTGTCTGTGATGGCTTATCATAGACAAAAGTGCATGGCACTCTCTGTGGAATAGAGGATCTCTGCTGTCTGTGATGGCTTATCATGGACAAAAGTGCATGGCACTCTCTGTGGAATAGAGGATCTCTGCTGTCTGTGATGGCTTATCATGGACAAAAGTGCATGGCACTCTCTGTGGAATAGAGGATCTCTGCTGTCTGTGATGGCTTATCATGGACAAAAGTGCACGGCACTCTCTGTGGAATAGAGGATCTCTGCTGTCTGTGATGGCTTATCATAGACAAAAGTGCATGGCACTCTCTGTGGAATAGAGGATCTCTGCTGTCTGTGATGGCTTATCATGGACAAAAGTGCATGGCACTCTCTGTGGAATAGAGGATCTCTGCTGTCTGTGATGGCTTATCATGGACAAAAGTGCACGGCACTCTCTGTGGAATAGAGGATCTCTGCTGCCTGTGAGGGGATGTCATAGACAAACGTACATGGCACTCTCTGTGGAATAGAGGATCTCTGCTGTCTGTGATGGCTTATCATGGTCAAAAGTACATGGCACTCTCTGTAGAATAGAGGATCTCTGCTGTCTGTGAGGGGATGTCATTGTCAAATGTACATGGCACTCTCTGTGGAATAGAGGATCTCTGCTGTCTGTGATGGCTTATCATAGATAAAAGTTCATGGCTCTGGCAAGTGAAGATTGGCCCGGCTCTGTTTCATACACGGCCCTTAGAAAGGGGAATCCCCCAAGCGCAGGCTAGCTTCCTGGCTCTCCTGGAGGAAAATGCTGGTCCGAATGCTGGCTCCAAAAAAATCCTGATTTATTTTGCGGTTTGGATTAGCGCCCCTGTTTCTGGGCCCCGTAAACACAGATCGAGGACTCGAGTCCCGGGGGATTCTCCGCCCCCTCATGGCCGTGGGTTCACAGTTTTACCTCATGCTCTGACTATTTGTTATTCCCCTGTTTTAGCCATTTTACCTGCAGACCCACTTCATGCAGGGATTTGAATCAGGGATTTGGGATATGACGCAAAACACCCCTCCCACCTTCCCACCTCCCCCTTTATGGAAGGCCAGTGCCCCAGTGGTGGGTTTGCAGTGGGCTGGGTGGGTGGGTTGGGGTGGGGGGGGCAGTTAGTTCTTCCACAGTATTAGGCTGTTTGTGTGTTGGTCTCACTCTGCTCTTTGCTTTGCTGTTGAAGCAGCTTGTCCTTTTCAGCTTCATGGTGCTGCTGATGCAACTTCTCTACCTGCTGAACTTCTGAGGGGAGAAGATATGGGCACAGCAGACTAACTTGCACACACACGCACACACACACGCACACACACGCACACACAGAGACACACACGTACGCAAACGTACACATACAAACATACAGACACACATAAACGCACGGGCATACACACACATATTAGCACGCATGCGCAGCCACACACACATGCACACACATAGCCATGCACACACACACACATACACACAAATGCAAATACACACAAGTGCATACACGGACATGCACACGCACACACGTGCGCACACGCATGCACATACACAGATACACACATGCATATGCACACCCACACACTCACACACACTTTCACCCACACACACTCTGTCACCCACACACACACACACACACACACGCTCACACACTGCACTTAGTGACTCATCCCGTCTTCCGTTCCACTAAATGCTTGCCTTGTGTCTGTCACTAAGCAACAGGAGACTTTGTTTTCTCTTGCTGAAAATGGGGACGGCAGATACTTGTGCTGCAGAGCTCTTGTTTCTGTTGCACAGGCCTGTTCATGATCAAAGCTTTTGAGTGGATGCAGTCTAGAACAAGAAACAAGACCTTCTCCACCTTTCATTCCAACAGAGCTTTCTCTCTCTCTCTCAAATTCAAATTCAAAGTGCATTATTGGCATGACAAAATTTGTATTGCCAAAGCATGGCAAGGAACATGTGAACATGTGAAACAAAGAATTATAACAGGATAATATGATTGTATCTCTCTCCCCCCCCTCTCTCTCTCTCCCCCATCTCTCTTTCCCTCTCTCTCTCTGCTCATTTCTCTAACATAGCAGATGAGCACTGGAATCTGATTTAATCTCGTGTTTTAGTGTGTCACAGCTACAGTATAGAAATCCATTTCCTGATAAAGTCTGCTGTTTTGTTATTGTTCTTCAGTAAATATCTGCTGTATACTGTATATAAGGGCATAGTTCAGTGGTGAGAAATCTTACAGAATTGGAATACCCTGAAATATATATCATAAAACATGATGTAAAATATATTATCATGATGTTAGTACATATGGGGAACATTGCACATGTGCAAATACACTGCCAACTTTAAAATATATTGCACTGCTGTGAAATATTTTTATGATTTAAAAACATTCCACAAACTTACAGTATATTGCTATATTGAATTGGCGAGGGGGTCTAAAAAGGGGTCTGGATTTGTTGCTGATTTGAAGTTGTAAACAACAACCCTGCAGTTCCTGCCTCTCTCCGTGGCCAGGGCCGGTGACCCCTGAAAGCCCCTCACCTCACATGGGACGTGCATCTTTAATACAATCTGTAATCTTTTATATATCTTTGAGTCCGAAAATAACAAGTCATGACTGAATAGCGCAGGGCTCTGGGGGACGTGTTTTACTACTGTTGGACTGGCGATAATGAGATCCAGGAGGCTTGCGCACACTGCTGGAAATTCTGAGGCACTGGGAGAGATGGATTTCAGATGCTAACGCATCGCAGGTGGGGGCCTGGAGCTGGGTATGTAAGCACTAGCGGTATCTGACGGACGCTTTGTTTGGGTTAAAGTCACTCAGCGGGTTAACGTTTCATTGGTGGAGGCGCAGAGGGGGGCTCACCAGCTGAAGAGCTAGCGGTTGCTTGGGCTGTTGTTATGCTCTGTAGCCTACCCGCTACATTTGCATTTAAGACATTTAGCAGATGCTCTCGTCCAGGGAAATTTACGCAGCTTACGTTTTTTTTTAAAAAACATACAGCCCGTTTAGGCTGCTGGATGTTCACCGATGCAGTTTCGGGTCAAGCGCCCATTAAGGGTTCAACTGCAGTATCTCTCCTGGGAGTCAAACCTGCAACCTGGGAAATGCAATCCCAGAGGCCTTATGCTCCAGTACTGACCCCATTGCACTGCCTCCAAAACCCCAACCAGTCTTTACAGTCCCCCCCCCCAGCCCTACAAAAAAAAATGCAGTGACTCATTGGCTGGCGAAACTGGAGGTGTTTTTATCTTCGATGTGACAGGATGTTTCTTTTTCTCCGCGGAGATTCATTCTTTTCACACGTTCTGTGGCCCAGGCCTCCGCAGCGTGAGGCGGTGAGGAGAAACGGACGACGCCTTTCCCACCGTGACCAGATTACTGTCCCCTGGGGGGGGGGGGCGGTTCTGAAATTCCGGGCGCGGATCGGCACCGCAGTCACGGTAGTTTTTGGGACTCGTTAGCCTGCGGCTTGAATCCTATCGCACACAGTCTGAAGCGTTGCCATGTTGACCAGCGACTGTTGCTAGGAGGGGGGAGAGTGGGGGAAAGAGCAGGAAAAAAATGGTTTCCCTGGACACATCCCCCCCCCCCCAAGTTTAATGACACTCGCACAGGTTGGCTTTGATTGTAAAAGTGAGCTGCTGATAGCCTCATGGCCCTTGTGTTTTTATAGCCATTTGATTGGACCTCACTGCCAGCTTGCTTGCTGTTTGATGAAGGATGGTGTCACAGCTGTGAGAAGAGGTTGGGGGGGGGGGGTGGTTGCTTGATGAGATGAGTCAGATGGGGGGGTTAGAGTTGGGTGGTGGCTTGATGAGATGAGTCAGATGGGGGGGTTAGGGGGCTGAAGTGTAGGGGATCTTTGTTGTGGTGAGTGGTGGACCAGCTAAAGCAGGCCCTTTCAAAGACGAGCTTTGGTCAGATCCACACATGAAAGTTCTCAGGAACAAGGGCCACCAGGTGCGTTGTGGGTAAACAGATTGAGAAGATATTGCGGGGTTTTAGTTGCGCAGAGAACGCTCACGCGCACACACACATGCGCACACTCACGCATGCACACACAACCGCACACACAAACACACGCACACGCGCACACACACACGCTCACACAAACGCGCACATGCGTGCACACACACAGACACAAACGTATGCCTGCCATCACGACTACATGCACCATTTATAATGACTGAGTCGAGGCAGATTAAAATGATTCAGACTAAGTTGAATACACCGCAGCTGTGTGCATTCAGTTGAAAGCAGTGGTGTATGGTGTTAGTGAAATGTATGGTGTTGGTGCACAGGGACCAGAAGTGTGCTATAGAACGGGCTTTACAGAACATGTGTAGGATTAGACCCAGAGCCCCCTGGGATTATCTGTCCCATTTAGCATCGCCTCGCCTGGTTCTCGCTCTCTGACGAACCACTCAGCAGGGCAGAGGAGGCACCTGGCCTCGTACCTCTTTCTATTTTTAACAAATGCATTTTTCTAACGCCTCTGAAGTATTTGTTTTGCACGTTTTTGCCCATGGAGGAGAACTGCATGTTAAAATCTGACATTTTTACCCTTTTTTGTATGTTACTTGGTGTGCAGTAACTTAATTTAAAGTCAGAACAGTGAGCGGTGCTGGTTTTCATTTCCCAGAGCAGCAGTCAGTGTTGGCTGGGCTCTGTTTCTTCTGCGTCACTTGTGGAGAGAAAAGCTCTAGGGTGATTTTTTTTTCTCAGATCAATCTGCACGTGTATGGTTGTGCATAACACATCAATGTTTTTTGAAATCCATCACTCCTATAAAATCCATTGAGTATATAAATGCCTCTTGATAACACAAACATATTGAACTTGCAAGGCACGGTAGGTAGAATGTGTTGGTTTTGAAATGCGAAAAATAGAAAATATTGGCAAGGTGTTTTTAATTTCTTATTGCCGTTTTTTTTTTTTTAATGAATCCAGTTTTTTTGAAAGGGGGGTGTAAATGGCTCATGAACAATCCTTAGCTCTAAAATACTGCTGAAAGGGATATCTGGACAAGGACAATTATCTGACGAATGACATTAATAACTGCATGATCTGATGAAATCATGGTCGAAGCCTCAGGACACACAAGGAGGCGTCACAGAAATTGTACAGATCCGGGTAAACGTGCTTTATAAAACCAATCAGGTCAAATGTGTTCCCCTCCACAGAAGTAAGCAGGCCTCGCAAACTCAAATACCCCACCGCGTTTTCGCTTTGTTGGACTTTTATGAGGAGAAAATTGAGTTCTTGGAACTTGTCCAACGTTTTCTCCGCTTGGAAGAGCTTCTTTTTTTAAAAATGATGTATTTTTTTTGCAACTTGAACTTAAAATACACCTCTTTATTCTCTAGCGTTCTGCTCCAGATTTCTCGCCTGTGAAAGCGTTCAGTTATTCTTTTTTCTGCCCTTCGTTTCCCTTAAGAGATGAAGAAATTCTTTCCTGTAATATTTATGTGAAAGGAAGTGCGTCTCCGTGGCGAGGGTTTTTCTTGGTGCATTGTGGTTAATCGATGCCCATTTTCAGGAACTTTAACGGTTGCACAGAAACCAGCCTTTCCCGGCTTATCGCCTTTCTGTGGAAGTACCTTGATACTCCCACAATGAATTTGTAATTCCGGTCTGGATAAGTGTGCAGGGAATTGTTTTTATGAGCTGGCCCAAGGGGGACTGTAATTCAACCAATTGCGAGCAGCCGTTGCGAAAGCCTGTGTGAGTCCCTAAGCATTGTACCGCAATGGAATTTTCATGGATTCAACATTTTTTCAGTGTAGGCAATATTATTGCGGGCACTCCAAAAATAATAATACATTTTAAACAAAAACTTTCATGCAGTGTTTTAAAATGAGCACTGAATCGAGCTAAAGAATAAATTTGAAATCAAATGAAACGGTCATTCCAAAGAGACCGGTCGTCAAGAATAGTCATAATTCACAGAGGTGCCACGGTCGATAGCGAGGTTGTCTTTAATGATTAACGGATGAGAGTATTTTTTTGAATTGCTCTTGGATGAATAGAAAGCATGTGTGCAAACTGGCAATCATACCAAATAAAACTTGTCATCAAGCACACTGAAGACCAAAGCCAATCATCTGGATCTGTCAGGCCATACTGATATAATGATTAATAGCCTAACCTGAATATGGTCAAATAGACCTGTGGTCAACCACTAAAGGTGACCAAACAAGCTAAACAAATATTGAACGTAAGGTTTAATATTTAAATAGATAAAGTAATAAGGTAATATATTTTTTATAATTTGTCAAAATACACAGTATGTATCAACCAGCCTAGAGACCTTTAACTGCCAGTTAATTCATCTTTTAAAAATAACTTTTGCATGTCTTCTGCAATATAATTAACACATCATGTAATTCAACCACATTCTACTAAATGTTCCAAAAATCTATAAATGTAAACGTCAAAATTCATGTATTTTTTCTTGTATGTTAAATCCATGTGGAGACATTAAGACCATATTCTGACATCTTGGACGTGTACTCATGGAATCTTAAAATTGATTGGCAGATGCACTTTTCAGGGAATTTGCCACTTTCTCTATCGAGGACGAATTGAAAGATGACGGAGGCATCCTATACCATCCTGAAGACATACGATGTCATCCAAGATAGTCTAGAGAGACAAGCTCTTGCACTGCAGTCACCCATCGGGCCTGGTGGAGGGGAGGAATTGGTGGAGATAATCGGTCCTTCCTAATTCCTGTTTCTGTTTCTAAGTCTGTTACTGGGGTGGTGTTCAGCCGATCCATGGCCGCCGTCTGTCTCGCAAGGCCTTGGGCTATATTTGAGTTTTTTTTAAAACAGCGTCCGCAAGAATCGCAGGATTTACAAGTGACCCCAGCGTTTCTTCAGCTCAGCAGATTAAAGTCGCTCATTCGATTTGAAACGGCTCGAGCGTGTGAGACACCGAAGCGGGAAAATCGGGCTTGTGGTGCTTTGGGCTCCACTGGAAATTCAAATTAGAAAAAAAAAGGAGAATTTATTTTTGTTCCGTGTGTACAAGACACTCCTGAGTCCACCCTGTCCTGCAGTCCTTCAACATTCAGAACGCTGCACAGAATGGACTAGGCATGGACATCCCTTTCTATGGATATCCCCTTCCATGGATATCCCTTTCTATGGATATCCCCTTCTATCGATATCCCCTTCTATGGATATCCCCTTCCATGGATATGGATATCCCTTACCATTTTGGAAGTCATATGATTCGCCCAATAGAACATACATTTATACAGAACAACTTAGAATCGTATTCTAAGAATATTTTCTTAGAATTTGCTTAGAATATATATATATATAACGAGCTGGAACAGCAGCATCGCGTCAGGTCCTGCGTGACGAGGCCAGGAATCAGTTTCGTAGTAAGTCGGCCGCAGGGAGACAGACGGTAGCATTTTTCCAGCTCGGCGCGCCCCCTACTGGCCGGCCTAAACAGCTTCAGGCGGCTGCGGGGATTTCCCAGGTCTTCAGGCGAAGTTTTAACCAGGTCCGGCCCGGTTCGGAAAGCGCCCCAGCAGAGGTGCGAGGGTGAAGCGAGGGCGGGTGTCGGGGATTGCGGACGGCGCGCTGTGTCTCGATGTTGCCCCGCCCACATCCACACACAGGTTGTGAGAGTGCAGTGGGAGACGCCCATGTCCCCACCCCCCCCCCCCCCCCCCCCCCCGGCAGCCATGTATAATCCCCACGTTGCTGGAGAGATGGGCCTCTTCTTGGAGAGAACGACATGTCCCAGAAGCTGAATAGGAGAAACCATGGGGGTCGAGACTTACGTGCACAATCCCATAAATGCGTCTACCAGTGTCTGATGGACACTTCTTTTCTGGGTCCGACCCCCCCCCCCAGAGGGGTCACACCTGTAAAAACTGTTTAAGGAGCTGAGCTTGTAACTCTCAGGCTGTCAGTTTGATTCCAGGGGGGGGGCACTACTGTTGAACAAGGCACTTAACCCGAATGGCTTTAGTAAAAACATCCAGCTGTTATATGTATTGTGTGTAATACAGTGTAGGCTTCCAATCCGGATATGGAGTCTCTGCCGAACGCCTTAAATGTAATGGAAAAAAAATGTCATGAGCCACCTGAACCAATGCGGCTGGGGCACTTTTGAGCCAAAATGGAGTAATAGGTAAAAGCACTGACACCCAGTTGACCCTCAGGCCTACTCTCTCCTTATGCAATGCAGTCCTCCGGCCATGTGACCGTCTGGCTCCCTCAGAGCTGACAGCGGCCTGGTCTTGGCCGTTTCACCAGGATTCACAGGAGAATGTGACAGAGACAGGCCACTCCAGCGAGGCTGGTACAGCCTTCCTTTTATGCTCATGACTGCCTGTTCCGGCCTGTTTTATGGTAGGAGTGACCCAGTTTATTTTTGAGTGGCACGAAAGGCTGCTTCTATTCTCAAGAGAGAGAGAAAGAGAGAGAAACAGAGAGGGAAAGGGTCTTAAAAAAGCTTTTTTTTGTCATTTAACCAAGCCGTACTCTGTAAGTCAGAGAAGAACAAGTTTTAATCAAACGAGAAGAATGAAAATGTTTTCCTCTTGTTCCCATTACTTCCTGTACAGAGCAACATCCTGAAGTATTATTAAAATGTAATTTGTTTAACTGGTAATTGGTTTTACTCTACTACTATCTATCTTGCCCTGACCATGTTGCATCTTTTGTTTTCTGTTCATGTAAATTGGTGTCTTAGCCCAGCCAAAAGGAAATCTTTTAGTTTATTTCCTGTTTTGAACTTACATTGAGGGAGGAAATAGAGAGAGAGGGAGAGAGAGAGAGAAGGAAAGAGATAATATATGTATGTATATATGTGTGTGCATATATGTGTGTGTGTGTGTGTGTGTGTGTGTGTATGTATGTATTTATGTGTGTATATATACAGTATGTGTATGCACCTGTATGTGTATACGTATATACAAGATCACATTATTCTGTTATTACTGTTTGTCATCTGATGTTTCATATGTTCCTTTCCATGCTTTGCCAATACAAATGAAATTTTGTCATACCAATAAAGCACTTTGAATTATAATTAGAATTTGAAAGAGAGAGAGAGAGAGAGAGAGAGATACGCAGGCTCAGGAAATTCATCATAGTTGATGGGCAGTGTTGCAGCTCAGATGAACCGGGTGGATCCACGTGGAGGAGCACAGGTGAATCTCACCGGCGGTTTTGGAGGGGCGCTTGAGTTTCCACGGTCCCTGCCGCCTTTTGTGCCGAAAATGGGTCAACGATTTGGCCACGTGAAATCGGCGGGACACAAGGCGCTGGGGTCAGGGCTCCACAATGGGGCGCTGGCTTCATTCCAGAGGTATTGTTAGAACAAGAGCAAAGAGCCTCGATGGCGGAGACGTCCCCATTTCTTTTCCTCTTCCTCTGGAACCTCAATGGGCCCCGCAAACGAAGGTCCTCTTCCTGCTCCAGAATAGCATTTTTCATTTTTTTTTTTCCTATTGTCAAAGGAGAGAAATAGAAAAATGTCTTTTGGATTGAGACTATTTTTTTCCGAGGAGAGACGGAGGTCAGTTGGCACGACGGCCGTTTCCCATTTCTGCGATGCGCTGGCAGGCCGAGTTATTTTCTCAACCGTGGTTCTGAGACTGAATGAATTTTTGGGTGCGCAGAGTGGGCCTCGCGGTTCACCGGAGCTGGTCAGAAACGGTCTGTTCGTAACCTACCGTAACTTCCTGCACTGCACTGCTTGGACACAAACTCCCGCCCTCAACATGGGACCCACCCTCGATACAAGGCCCGCCCGTGACACAAAGCCTGCCCTCAACATGGGACCCACCCTCGAGACAAGGCCCGCCTGTGACACAAAGTCTGCCCTCAACATGGGACCCACCCTCGACACAAGGCCCGCCCTCAACATGGGACCCACCCTGGACACAAGGCCTGCCCTCAACATGGGACCCACCCTGGACACAAGGCCCACCCGTGACATGGGACCCACCCCTGACACAAGGCCCGCCCTCAACATGGGACCCACCCTCGACACAAGGCCGGCCCTCAACATGGGACCCACCCCTGACACAAGGCCCACCCGTGACACAAAGCCTGCCCTCCACACGGGGTCCGCCCGTGACACAAGGCACGCCCTCAACATGGGACCCACCCTCGACACAAGGCCCGCCCCTGACACAAAGCCTGCCCTCAACATGGGACCCACCCTCGACACAAGGCCCGCCCTCAACATGGGACCCACCCTCGACACAAGGCCCGCCCCTGACACAAAGCCTGCCCTCAACATGGGACCCACACTCGACACAAGGCCCGCCCTCAACATGGGACCCACCCTCGACACAAGGCCCGCCTCAACATGGGACCCACCCTCGACACAAGGCCCACCCGTGACACAAAGCCTGCCCTCAACATGGGACCCACCCTAGACACAAGGGCCGCCCTCAACATGGGACCCACCCTCGACACAAGGCCCACCCTCAACATGGGACCCACCCTCGACACAAGGCCCGCCCCTGACACAAAGCCTGCCCTCAACATGGGACCCACCCTCGACACAAGGCCCGCCCTCAACATGGGACCCACCCTTGACACAAGGCCCGCCCTCAACATGGGACCCACCCTCGACACAAGGGCCGCCCTCAACATGGGACCCACCCTCGACACAAGGCCTGCCCTCAACATGGGACACACCCTCGACACAAGGCCCACCATCAACATGGGACCCACCCTCAACACAAAGCCCACACTCAACATGGGACCCACCCTCGACACAAGGCACGCCCTCAACATAAGACCCCCCCTCAACACAACTCTCAGGGACTCTCAGCTGCCAAGCAGGCCATGCCCCTCCCACCCCGCCCTAAGTCTCCACCCCTGGCTCTAAGGTCCAATGCTTTAGCTGCTCACGGCACCCAGGAGGTCAGGTCAGTGCTGCATTTCTGACCTTAATGCTCCATCCAGTCTTCTAAATAAAGAGGCCCAGGAGCAGTTCACTTAGCCCAGTGTGCTCAAGCGCTCTGGCCCATTACTACATAGAGGCTGAATGTATGTCAGTCTGGGCAAATTACAGCATCAGAGACACAGTAACCTGCTGACTGTCTGTGATCGTCTGACTACGTCCTGGGGCGGAAAAAGTGCCTGAG
Organism: Anguilla rostrata; assembly: GCF_018555375.3. Taxonomy (NCBI): domain Eukaryota; kingdom Metazoa; phylum Chordata; class Actinopteri; order Anguilliformes; family Anguillidae; genus Anguilla; species Anguilla rostrata. The sequence goes on along the minus strand of NC_057946.1, from coordinate 39,068,626 downwards.
TCTGAGAGCATAGGCAGGGCTGCTGATTGGCTACATGGTCAGAGCTGGACTGCTGATTGGCTGCATAGTCAGAGCGGGACTGCTGATTGGCTGCATAGTCACAGCTGGACTGCTGATTGGCTGCATAGTCAGAGCGGGACTGCTGATTGGCTGCAGAGTCTGAGCAGGGCAGCTGATTGGCTGCAGAGTCCAAGCAGGACAGCTGATTGGCTGCAGGGTCCAAGCAGGGATGCTGATTGGCAGCTGAGTATTGTCACCTGGGTGTTGACTAGTTTGAAAAAGTCTCACCTCCACATGCATGAAGGTATGAACACTCTTTCCATACCTCCTCTCCTGTTGCCTCTGCTTGCGTTTGTGTGGGTTTGTCTTCGCTGCTGTGCAGGCCAGTCCTCTGTTCTTTCACGTAAGAAATTTTAAAAATACTTAAACTTTTTCTGTTGGGTCTCAGGAAGATATGAATTACAATCACACCAATAAAAGAAGCAGGGAAACCATCACAAAAGTATGAAGCAGAGAGTCGGAGGAGGAAAATCCAGGTTCAAGTAAAGTCTTCTACAGTATTTTGTTCTGGATCTGCTAATTAGCACAATTCTTCAGCCTGGAGGTAGAGCTGTTTGGTGAAACCAGCTGGCTGAGTTCCTGGCTGGAAGGCATGTCAGGACTTTTACTTTATGACCACTGGACACTTCTGCTGAATGTAGGGCTGAGTTTATTTGTTGTTAGTATAAGCAGAGAGAGAGGGGGAGAAAGTGGACGGTGCTGATGTGTCTCGGTGGACTGAGCGGACTATTTCCAGTCAGGAGAAGATCTTAAGTTCTTTAACTCGTACACATGATTCAGTTTTGGGTCTGGCCCCTAAATCCAAAGGGAGAAACCTGAAACGGCCTTCCAAGAGGAGGTGAGATCCACCCCCTTGTGAGGACAACTTTTATTCAGTCATGAGAACAAGCTAACACTGTGGTGCTTGGTTCCCTTCCCTTATGAGCAATCTTTGCAATCACTTGCAAAACAAGTAGCCTTCTTATGTTGCATCAGAGATTGATTACAGGTCAGTCAGTCTTCCTAACCCTTCCAAAACAAAGCAAAATGGCGCAAAACATTCCGAAAAGGCTTCCAACTGGAGACACGGGACACGGGGGTGTAAAGAGGGGAACGTGCCTCCGTTCAGCAGTGGCTGTTTGGTCAAGGATGACAACGTTCCGAGATTTCTCCGGATTTCTCCTGTTTTTAAAACGGTCGCCGCGACAACACGTGCGCCGCGAACTTAGCGGTATTTTCGATGTTTGGCGGCAGGTCCCTACCGCGGGCGCTCTGCGGAGAATCGCGCGCCGCACCAAACGGAGGTTCGCTCGCAACAGCAAAAGCCGCAGCTGGATTTTTTCACGTCGGTGTCAAAGGTCGAGGAGGAGGGCGGAGCGCAAACGGGGAAATTCCTCCGCGGGCCGCAAACATTCCGGAATCCGCCGCGGAATTCCAGCGCCTTGCAAAGAGGGCTGCTGGGCGTCGTCTTTGCCAAACGCTTTGTTTTTTTGGCGCTGGTACCTGTGTAAACAAAGCCCCTGGCAGCTCCCTTTCCTCTCGCGCCACTGCTCCATTGTGGGCAACATCGCGGCACCGGGCCGCGAAGTTGGCAGGAGAGCGTGAAAATCTGCAGCTCGAAAATCGCCGGGGCTTTCTGTGGCCTGGGGGAGGTAGGGCAGGGCCGGGTGGGGCCGGGTAGGGCTCTCCCGTAGGCACAGGTTTGCGCAGGTTTACGGATGTAACAGTCATCATCCGGATTTTTCTTAATGAAGCAATTTCATTTCAGTTCTCGTAGTCACTGACATTTAATGCCGGAATTCAGATTAAAGTCAGACCTGAATCATACGCTTTACGGGAAAAGGATCAGCTGCTGTTTCTTAAGTTTTCTTCTGCAGTAGCTTATCCAATTACGATTCTGCTCCATTTAAAGGAAAACTGGATGAAACCTTGTAACCTTGTATGTTGTTGACTGCAGGCTAGGCACAGTAATGTGCAACAGAACCTAAGGACACCCAGTGCACCTCTGTGTGAAACGATCCTCTATGCAAATGGAAATTGATACTTAAAAAAAAAAAGTATTTCCAGTAAAATGATTTTTTTTTTTTATATAAAAATGTTCTAATATTACAAATAGCAATGAATGTCTGTGGTGGTGAGCGATAGTGTCGCCACAAGCAGTGTTAAATATAGTACATTTTATTTTGAGTTGTCCTGTCCCCCTTTGCACTCACACAGTAGACACATTGTTGAAGTAGAATTAGCACATTAGCACAGTTGCTATTAGCCTAGGGCATACCTCACGAGGTGGAATAAATAGAATGGAAACTCAAAGAAGTGCACTTGAAAAATTTGGCCCCGGGGGTTATTTCACTACTTTCCTTTTTTCTTTATTAGCTTTGCAGTTATTGTTTGAAAACGTCACCTTGCCTGCCAAGACGTTATATAACGCAATATCAACAGAGTATTGGCATGTGCAGGGCGTGATATTACTGACTATATATAGCCATGACTGATCTATGATTACAGAGCAAACGGTGAAGTCTGACCAGCGCTGAGGTCTAGACTGCATGAGCCATGAGCCTGTGCCAATATCCAATAAGCGTGAGGCTGCTTGGTCTATCGCTTAGAAAATCAGTCTGACCTGTGGGAAAGATTTCATTTGCTGAAATATGGAATGCAAATAAAATGGAATGTGTGTCAAATCACAGACACACTTCTTGTATTTGTTTCGTTTAATATTTAAGTTTAGTATTCATTCTCTAAGGCTGTGAGTTCTAAGAACGTGGAAGTTCTACCTTGTGAAATATTTTGCCGGGTCATTTTGTCATGTCTTCACATGAAATTTGCCTCCATACTTCCACAGCAGAAAGGATTGTTTCAGTACCCAGCCCTAACTGGAGATGTATGTATATGTGTGATCAGGTTGCCTGGGCCTACCCCCAAAAATACCACCCCCAAGAGACTCCCTCTCAACGTGTCACCCTCATTCAGGCTCCGGAATATTCATTTGGTGACACAGGAAATTCCGTGATTCACCGCTCATTTGCATTTCATGACCAGCTGGTGTAGCATAGCTGACCTATCAGATGATTAATAAGCATCCTCCAAAGGGACTCCCAGACACTGACATCCCCCCCCCCCCCGGGTGGTTAACGATGCTTTACGCAGGAAGTGGTAAATCTCATCTCAGGTTATGACTCCTCGATTTTCGGCGGCGTCTTCAGACTGTCAGGCGGTGTGAAAATGGCGGATGTGGGCGGGCCAGCGTTCGGGCGACGCCTTTAATCGGGGTCGTGAGATGTCAGAGTCAGACCCTTCAAACGCGATCCAGAATCGACGACTGGCACGGAAAACAGTAACAGTGGAGTTCCTGTGAATTCCGGGTAGGCACAGGAGGCAGGAGCAGAGTGACATCAGCTGTTCACGAGCACTTATCATGTCACGCATCTAACTTTGGCCTTGGCTTCCAGGGAGATCGTGTATTTTCATTCGAGTTCGAGCTCCGACGTTTAATCGCAGATTATGAATTTCGGTGCTCCGTGGTCAGAAATTAGGGGCATTTTTAAAGGAAAGCATTTTAACATCACCTTTGCCCTTGCTGTTCGTAAACTCTCCTTTGTTCTGTCTGTTGGAAAATTAACATTCATAAAATATCTGTTATTGGATTCTTAGGCACTCAATAATGAGAACTCCACTGATCTTTTTGTATATCTAGTCCAGTCATTGTGGAAGATGATGATTTTTATTTTCAGCGCGTGCTCATCCCCAGAGGTGTCTCTGAAAAGAGACTAATGGGGCGGCAGTGTGGCACAGTGGGTAAGGAGCTGGGCTTGTAACCGAAAGGTCGAAGGTTCGATTCCTGGATAGGACACTGCCGTTGTGCCCTTGAGCAAGGTACTAAACCTGTATTGCTCCAGTATATATATATATATATATCCAGCTGTATAAACATATACAATGTAAAATGCTGTGTAAAAGTTGTGTAAGTCGCTCTGGATAAGAGCGTCTGCTAAATGCTTGCAATTTAATGCAATGTAATAAAACTATTCAGCGCACACTAATTACTACTAGGTAGTATGCATATAACGATACTGTAATGGTGTCAGGATTTTTTTGTAATAATTCCTTGAAAGGGCATCATTAGGGATTCAACTAATTGGGTCAGTGTCGGGTTACTCTAGCCCTGGCCCGTTATAAAACACGACGCAGGGCTTGTTATGCTTTTCACTTTCGTGATCCAGTTTAACAATGGGAGACGGAATGGAATGAGAACGCAGGGGTTATGCGAATATGACTTTGTCACTGGGGTAAAGGCTGTACGAAAGCCTCATGTCTTAGGGGAACAGTCCCCATCAATAAAGGGAGGGAAAGAGAGATTAATTCAGACCGCATGATGTTTTTTTCCCCCCCCTCTCTTTCTAACTTTAGAAATTTTGTCCTATCACTTCCTGCTGGAGATGTCAACTTTTGGCTTCGCCCTGCTGGAACTGTTCAGAGGAAAGTTTGGGGGTTGCCAAACCCCCCTGACACGGGAACCGGTGCTTCCTCCCTCTTAGACGGTCAACAAGCGGGGCCAGACTCTGTGGCCTTGACCGGCGGATGGGTATGGCATCATGAGTTTACCATCCCCCCCCCCTTCCCGAGGGCGCTAGGGGGCCAGTGCTAAAATTATCTGGTCATCCAGACCGACTGGGCTGGGGTGCTATTTTGGAACTTCAGAGGAAGCTGGTCAGCAGACTGTTTGATGACGAAAAAACCGCCACAGAGCGCGCCCCCCCCCCCCCCCCCGACAACAACCCGCTCGGTCATTCCTCTTGGCATCCCTCTTCCTGCCCTCCCCGAAAAATGCAGGTCATTGTCACGGATACGGTGAGGTAAGCACACGTTTGAAAACCAAAAAAAGAAAAAAATGTATAAATAAATAAACTAAATAAAGAGATCAAACAGGGAGTGAGTCATCGGCGTAACACAGACGCTGCGCTTGCAGTATTTATGCTAACAAACTGCGCATCAGAGACGCCTTGGGAGAGAGAGATCATTACAGTCTCTGCCTCGAGCTTTAAAATGTCTGCCTCGAGCTTCCTGCATGGGGAAAGGCCTGTTAAAACATCTGAGGCTTTTTCAAAAATCCGTTTGAAATAAAAAAAAAAGTAAAAATAAACAACAATTAAAACAACTCAGCTGATTAATGCTGCCAGAATCTGTCCGTCAGTCTCTCACTGCCACACTCAAATGTGTATACAGTAGAAGAAAAGCCTACCAATTAAATCATAACAATTCTATAAGCTGCCATCAACTTCGACAACATTTTCAATGAAAAACTCTGCGAAAGTAGCATTTTCTGCAGCACATTTTATACAGATTAAATGCTTATCGCTGATTGGCCTTTCAAAACAGGCACAGAGTAGCTAAATGGACCCAGCTGTTTTTTCCCCTATTTCACCGCCCTGTGAGATATGAGGTATCGGGCATTCCTAGCTTCAGCACAAAGGCTCAGAATCAACTAAAGGCTAAAATCGGCATGTGCAGGAAGTTCCATCGAGTTGTGGAACAAAAATGTGAGCCAAGTTATGCCCTGGCAGTGCTGTCACTTCCTGTGACACACTTCCTGTTATTGTTTCCAAAAACTGACATCTTGGTTCCTCCTGAGTGATTATTGTATCACACATTTTTGGTATACTCCAGTTTTGTTTTCGTGTTCCATGTGGCTCTTAAAACTGGGGTTCAGAACCTGAATCTCTTAGCTTTTAGCAAGCACCTCTGAGAGCTCATGTTTATATAATAATCTTATTCTTGAGGGGAAATATGACAGAGTTTGATACCCTGAACAAAGGGATTGTTCAGAGATATGGTAACGGGTGCACGGTATCCAGCAAGGATGTACGTCTGGGCAAAATGTTTTTCTTCTTGTTGTTTTTGTTTTTGTATTTTGTGTCTTCCTAAGTCTGCCATCTTTGCTCTCTATCTCATGAAATGGAGAATTGTTTAAGCTCGTCGGAACTAATGGCCAGAACGTGTGTCATAAACCGCAACGGCTCTGTTCATGAAGCTTATATCTTTATAAATAACACCATAGAGAAGTCTGGCCAGCCGAGAACAAGGGATTATTTCTGGAAGATTCCTCATTTAATCTCAGCCCATGGATATCTTTGAAATTCCTTTTTAGGTTACTAATTAATGAAGACGAATTCATGTTTGACTGCCAATCTCATTACACACATTTGTGCTTGTCGTACTGTACTGGCGTGTAAGTACATCTGGCGCAATTCTGAAACGTGTACTTGAACATATGTGTACGTGCCTGCTGTGTGTGCGAGCGAACGTGCTGCCACACACACTCGCATTTCTGCATGCCCGCGCATGACTGCTCTGTTTCTCTGTCTCTGGTCATTGAGTACGTATCAGAGAGTGTGAGTGTGTGAGTGCGCGCACGTGTGTGTGTGAGTGCGTGAGTATGTGCGTGTGAATGCACGTGTGTGTGTGAGTGCGTAAGCATGTGCGTGTGAATGCACGTGTGTGTGTGTGCCTGTGTGTATGTGTGTGTATGTCTGCGTATGTGTGTATATGTGTGTGTGTGTATGCATGTGTGTGAGAACGCCCCTGCACATGCTCTGTGACCTCTGACCTCACCATGCTTTCTCAGGCTTATGATCGCTAACCCTGGGCACCAGGCAGCCATCAGAAATCAATGACAAGATTATGGAGGAAATCTAAAAAGGGTAATAATCATCAAACATCGTTATGAGCCGATGTGGCTACCTTTTGTATGACAGGGTAGATGCATACACAACACTTTTGAGTCTCATTTAATAGCTTTGGCCCAGATTCTATGAATATTTTCCCTTAAATTTAATTCATAAATAAATGCAAGTGTTAGCTTTCTTCTTAACGAACACAAGTTGTCCATACAGATTTTTGGTATTCCTGAGAGTAACACTGATGTTTTCCCACAACTGCACGTCACTTTGGATCACTGCCAAGTGATTGCAATGTAATGTAAAAGTTGGCAATCAACAAAATTAAAGCACCAAACTCATATTGTGAAGAGAAATAGTAAATATTAAATTTGCAGCTATTTGTAAGTCGGTGTTGAGAACAATTGTCGATTGAAGCCAGGCCTTCCTTTATTCTTTCATCCAGAGGAGGATTTCTTTTTTTTTTAAATGTTCAGTTTATCCAACTTGACATTTGTTTGAAGCAAGTTCTGACTCGACGGCCATAAGTTTGCAGGGTTGCAAACCTGCATTTCTGTTTATAAGTGAATCCCCCCCCCCCTTACCTTACACCTGTGGCTCAGCGCTATGGAGCCAGGAATCTGCAGAGCTCTTTAGTGACCGTGGAGCTGGGTTCGAGCGGGGCGCTAGCAGAGTTCTAAGCAGAATTCACGGGACGGAGGGGGTCAGGCTTCCTTGGTGCGAACGGATTACAGGGGCTCGGTTATAGTATAAAAAAAAAAAGAAATTTAAATCCCCGTCCTCTCATTTGCGTCATCGCTGCAGTTGATGGGTGCGTCAGTTTGGGATGGTGATTATGAATTATGACGGTTTTTACGCCGGCGGCCCAATGGAAAGAGGCCGTCGTAATCCCCGCGCAGGCTGCGTCCGTCGGCTGGTGGAGATCAGAGGCTTTTGAAAAGCCTGAAGATTGAGCCGTCGCCATTAAGAGCTATTTTGGCGAGCTATTTATAGCGATGTGTGATTCACGGCTGCGTTCGAAACGCGTAACGGAAATGAATGAAGGGCTGAGCTGGGCCGGGATGCTCTTCGGTTTCGTCCGCGGCGGTTCGCAGCGTTGGGACTCAAGAACGTGAGGCCGCGAGGATCCGCCATATCTATGGCGGCCATTTTGCCCGTCTTGGCACCCGGTTGGCCTGAGTAGGCAGCCGGTTGGCCTGAGGTATTAAAGCGTTTCATTTCTGAAAGTGTGGCTTAAAGCCTGCCGACACCCTAAAAAATGACCCATCATCCCCTGGAAAACTAGCCAAACGGATGAGCTACATCCCTCACAGTCATATTCGTATAGAGACAGGAAGTGTCGCTGTCAGAGATCTCCTATCAAATGCTCCTGTAATAAAACACAGCTCGTGGTTCAGACTTTCACGCAATTTCACACTGTATGTGTTGACCAGGTGAAATGCGTCCGTGTACATGACGTATATACTGTATCTTCGAGATTCTGCAGGACCACAGGAAAGTGTTAGTTCATTACTTGCATATCTGATAACAACACAGTACGTTTCACTGCAGAGCATAATCAAGATGGTTGTTTGTATTTGCAACTATAAGTTCTGGAGTGCTTTGTGGTTAGATTGTTTCCCAGACACCCATATTATAACGAAAGAACCTTGTAACTGCTGTCCATGTAACTTACGGTGTATCACAATAATTTGCCTCCTACGAGACCGTTGTGCGAAACATGATTACGTGCGTTTAACATGATGGACAGGGCACTACACTAACATTTTTTCCAAGGGGCAACATGGGCTCCTGAGTTGAAGTAGACGCGCTCCTAAATTATTTTCCCAGTTAGCACACATACATTTTCCGGAGCAAATCCACCTAAAATGAAGGCCCTGATGGAGTGTCCTAACATTGGAAAAACAAGGTGAGACCTAGACAAGTGGGGGATCCACCATTGCCTCCGAGTTCTCGTTTTGGTGTTGTGTCCGTCTCCCTTCCCACTGCGCTGCATTCAGCCAGAAAGTAGGCCACCCTTTAGGAGCGGGAGAGAGATAAACGGACATTACATGAGGCAGATTTTCAGCCTGGCTGCACTTGAAGATCAGAGATCACAAACGTTTCCACAGCAACGTATAGCCTTCTCCAAAGCCTGACTGTACCGTTAAACATTAATGGACAGTGGGAGGACCGAGGGAGGGAGGGAGGGAGGGAGGGAGGAAGGGGGGGGCTGTGAAATTCAATGGGTAACTTGTACTGGTGGGCCTTCATAACCCCTTTTCCTTTTAAGTTCTAAATAATGGACCTGAGGATAAAAGCACAACATAATGACATAAGGACAGGTATTATGCTGCCAGTGACATAACATTGAAGATCTTGTCTAAAAACGGCCAGTCAGTTGGCTGTGCTATTCACGCAGGCTCACAACAATTTTTTTTTAATGTACTTCTGTGCTGGGCATGCTCCAGCTGCATGTACATGTACCACAGACCCGAACGCTTGCGTTTATCCACCTTTAGTGTGGCTATAAACACTTAATAACTACATTATACAATGCATTGAAGGAGCATTGTTTAGATTTAGTGCAAACTGGATAAATGTTAGTATCTTTATTAAGAAAGAGTATTTGTCTCATCAGTCAGTCTTGCCCCTGAGATGTTGGGCACCTTTCGTGCCTCAAGTCCGAGTTCACGCCCATACCCTTCCTGCCTGTACCCTGCATGCCCGTACCCTGCTAGCCCATACCCTTCCTGCCCATACCCTGCCTGCCCATACCCATCCTGCCCATACCCTGCCTGCCCATGCCCTTCCAGCCCGTACCCTGCTAGCCCATACCCTTCCAGCCCATACCCTGCTAGCTGAAGCCCTATACCGGTAATAAAACATCACACTCACTGCCTGCCAGGCTTACTTGCGGATTCGCCGCTCGTGTTAGCCTCAGACTGTGCCCATGCCTTCCCCCCGGCTACAGCTTGCTCGCTGGTGAGGACAGGCTGTGCGGGTCAGTCACAGGAACAATGCCCCCCCCCCCTTCTCCTCCACCCCTTCTGTGATCTCATCCCGCGACACATGCCTTTGCAGTATGGCTACACTGTCTGTTATGCTCCGGGACTCAAGGCTAAAACTGTAGCTAACGCCCCGGCTGTTTACTGCCCTGCCCTGGTGGCTCTTTATTTATGCATGTTCTCCATTATGTAACCGGTGGAGTTACAAAATATCTCTTGTGCATGTGTGCATGTTATGGCAATCTGTTCTTCCCTCTAAAAGAGCATATTCCATAATAATATCAATGACAAGAACATAGAACAAGTTATTTGTAAACCAAAGTGCTCCTCAGAAAATATAAGAAAGGATAATAATAAAGTATTGAAATTAAAAAATGCTGACAGGATCAGAAATAAATAAAAGCATAGAAGCAAACGAAATCCACTCAAAGCTGTTAAGAAAAGATGTGTTAAATTGGCTTTGTTGATGTTTCTCCAGGCGGACTCTTCCACACATTAGGAGCATGAAAGGAAAAAGCAGTAGTAGGGGAAGCAGTAATATTAATAGTGGTGGTCATAGCTGGAATTATTCTAGTAGTGGTGGCAGTAGTAATGTTAATCGTAGTAGTAGTAGTAGCGATTTTGATCATTGTAGTAGTAGTAGTAGTAGCAGTAGTAGTAGCAGTAGCAATATAAATTGTAGTAGTAGTAGTAGTAGTAGTAGTAGTAGTAGTAGCAGTAGCAGTAGCAATATAAATTGTAGTAGTAGTAGTAGCAATATAAATTGTAGTAGTAATAGTAGCAAAGTTAATGGTAGTAGGGGTAATAGTAGCAGTAGCAGCAATGTTAACCATAGTAGTAGTAGCAGTAGTAGTCGATAATGGCAGTTGTAGTAGTAGTGGTGGTAATAACTGTGGTTTACAGCAGCAGAGATATCTGATGTGCATTACATTGTGGAGCTCCATATATTCTTTTGTTTATACTATCATCAGTTTTAATAAAGGCGGGACAGCCTATTTGAGTCTGTGTGAGAGACTGAATGAGGGTTGAGGGTTGTAAAGGTGTTCAGGACACCACCTCCGAGGCAGGGTGCAGTCCCTCAGCTTCCCGTTCAGGAAAAAGGAGGTGGCCCCCACAAAGGAGTTCTTCGAGGGACAACGCAGCCAGGGAGCCAGACGAAGTACACTGGGCATGTGCCGAGTAACTGATGAGCTCTCTCGCTCTGTCCTGTGACACAGTTCCTCAGCGCAGCCAGGACCGCCCACCCACCTGACACACTTTCGATTGGCCAGCTGGAGGCGGGGTCAGGGGTCGGCGTCCGTGCAGCCGAAGCCCCGCCCCCTGTCTCCAGTCTCGCTCGCTGAGGTCATCCCGAGGCCAGCTCTTTCGTCATCCTCCGAATCGATTTTCACACGTCCGCTTAAAATGGCACCCGTGAACATGGAGGCCTTTATTTAGCAGCGCGATGGCTTGGGGCGGCCATTGAGTCAGAACACAGTAATCTCCTCAGCACTTCCAGGACTGCCACAAGCTGTTCAGCCAACAAACGCTCCAAAATTGGTGCTCGGGCTCCAGATACACCCCAAATATATACAGTATGTAATATACGTGCCTTCAGACTCAGATTCACCCCAAACATGTACAGCCTGTAATATATGAATATTAAAATGAAATGTACATTTTATGTACGTCTCATTTTAGTATTATCTCATGTTGTCAATAAATATTAAGAGTATTTGTGTATTCTACTACCGTTTGACGAGTCAGTCCCTACCTCTAAGGTTCATGGTTCTCTTCTGGTCACTAATTCATCCTTATACAGCTACATGCAAAAAAACTCTTTTTATATTGAATAACTTTAAAAGCATTTACAGAATATGTCACTTATAAATGGGAAAAAGGTATTGTAAAATGAACTGTGGTTCAATTGTGTATATCTCTACCTAAATAAAACAATCAAATTGGAGACTAAAAAGTGTATACTTTTGTATACCGTGACAGATTTAAAAAATAGACTTTTGCAAAAGTTCTTTCACCTTCATTTTTAAATCTACATTTAAAAGTTTAAGACATATGCGATACTTCAGCGCGTAGGAATTAAGACCAAAATAGAATGGATAAGGGAAAATCCTTTTTGGGATTTACGGCAGGTCGTTACTATGTAAAATACCGAGGTCCAGAAAAAACCTTCGAAAATCTTGCGAAAGACCAGCTTGGAAAAAAGTGTCATTCGGCTTGGAACATCCCATTATCAAGACAGATTGCATTCAAGCGAAAGATACAAACTGTTTCAGTGGAGACAAGTTTTTGTCTTTTGTTATTATTCTGCTGCCCTGACCGTGAAAGTTGGCAAGGTAACAATAACACAACTGTTAAAAATAAACGGGATAATTGCCTAGCTGGCCTAATTTGTGCATGTGTGCCACACTGTTAGGTTACCCCATTGGTAGCAGTAACTAGGCTTATGGGTTTTTAACCCTTTGAAGAGTTTGTGTTTTTTTTTTGTTTGTTTTTTGTTTTTTTTTTTCTAAATTCAAAGTCAGTGTTCTAGAACTCCGCTGCTTTCAGTTACCAGCAGTTATTGTGACATCAGCATTAGAATGTTCAGGTAAGAACGTTCTAATCACACTTATGATCTCACGCCTTACAGGGTTAGATGGAACCAGCTGCCCTGAAGGCGGTAGAACAGGGCCTTCTGGGGGAGAAAAACGAGGCCAATCAGGGCGCACGCCTGCTGGCTAAGTGGGCCCAATCAGCCTGAGGTTTTAGAAGAGCGCCTCTTTCCTCAGTAGGTGTCCGAGACTCGAGCTCGCGTGGCTTCACGCACGCCAGGGAACCAGAGGGAACGGCAGTCTTGCTGAACAGCTTTTCTTTCGCTTTCCTTTGCTTTATTTTTGGTCTTGTTGTTTTGGCGTGTTATTTTGGGAACAGGGTCCCCCGCGGGGGCGGCGAAAGGCCGTGTTTTTGTTTTGTTTTGCTCAGTCCGCCCTCCCGTCCATCTCAGGGGTGTCACACAATGCGAATGAGCGCCGTAATATTTTGGCAGCCAATTGAAGGCTGTTGACTTTATTTGAAAGGGATAAAATTTGCTTCTTTTCTGGTAAGCTGGAAAACAAAACGGATTGTATGTATATGCAGGGGTAGACTTTATTTTTTTATTTTAAAAAAACCTTAAATACAACACACAGCTAAAACAAAAGGAATGACTGTATTTCACAGTGTACAGGCACTCCCCTGGTAACTAAACCTCAATTCCCAACCATATTTTAGCTATACACTCCATTATCCACAGTGGACTTCAAAGCGTTTTTTGCTCTTTGCAAGCAGATGTATTTTCAGTGTGAATGTCTCTGTTGTCGAGTTCACTGAGTGCAGAGCTGAACTGAGAGTGCATGTGAGCTGTCGGCAGTGCTCGGCACCCAGGAAGACGACGGGAGGGGTCCAAGGCCGAGCTGTCTATAAAGGCCGGTTCCTTTATCCTCCATGTTTCTCCTTATTTATTTCATTATTTCATTTTCTCTCTGTATAGGGCTGAGATATGAAAACTGCCTTCAGATGATCGAAATTTCTGTATTTGTTCAAGCTAATTGCTTTTCTGTTTTGTCATTATTTGCTTTAATTTGTTTCATCTGATTGTTGGGTGGAGTCTGCATCCGGCACGTATAGACCTACACGTTTCTGTTCGAAAAGCTCAGATGAAGGTCAATTGACCGAAAGCTTGGTGCATTTTAAAACGTAATAAATTGAAGTGACTTTTTGTATGTGTTCAGTGTGCGGTTGATATCCCCCCCCCCCCCCCCCGCCTACATGAAAAAGTATTTTCTGCGACTGTAATATTGTTGAGCAAACATGCAAACATCCGTCAGCCACGTTCGTTAATTACTCTGCCCCTGTCCCTCAAGCCTCTCCTGCTCCCTGCCACATCACATCGGATCCATTTAGAGCAACTTCATAAATCATCAGGAAATTAGAATGCATCAGCAACACCTGGGCTGTGCGCAATTTAGCATTGCATAAGCTCTTGTGACATCACTTCCTGTGGCGAGAAGGACGTGACCTTTGTAACGGTGGCATATAAAAACACAGTCGGTGCGCTCCTGCCTGTTCCAGGCCCACACAATGCTTCAATGGATAGACATCAAATTTAACTTACTAAATATTTAACAGAAAATGTGGACACAAATGCTGCTTCCTTCCGTCTGCGTTCTGCCTATCACTGTCGTCACCTGAGAGCGGAAATAAAAGCTGACGTAATATCCCCGATGTGTGTTCACTCAACGCTATGGAGACGAAGATTAGTAATGTTACAATGCTAACAAACGTGTTGCAATCGTTTATCACCGTCTGCCTAGACAGCGCCTGCGGGGCGTGATGTAACTTCCTGCGCCTGACAAAAATGCGTGTAGCATTGCATTGCTGTTATCTGGGAGCAGGATTCTATATTTGGACACGCTTTCGTGTATTGGCATTGCATAATCTTCCCCTCGACTGTTAGCATACCTGTATTGTTATGGCTGATGAGAACATGGCCAGCTAGACAAGCGCAGACAGCAGGCTGTAAGATGGTTTGTCAGAGGAGGGGGGACAGGGGGAGTGGGGTAGAGGGTGGGTGGGCTGAGGAGGGAGAGGGACTGGGGGGGGGGGCGTCCCACAGCATGGTGCACACTGCTGGAAATTGTTGATGTATTACGGCTGAATTTGAAGGGGCTGGAGAAGGATTTCCGGATTTCCGGATTACCCCAAAGGGCCGCAGTACTGGGGTTCTGGTTCAGTTGGGCCCGGCGACTGAGGGGACCGGTCCTGGCAGAAAGATCCGGAAAGCGGATCGTGAGAGAGCCTCCAGCATCGTGAGAGCCTGGCTGTGCCGATCCTCCAAGTTTTTATTTATTTTTTTGGAGCACGAAGGGCCCCTGCGGCGAGTCGGAGTCGAACAGGGGCATCATGGGATTGCTGGTCTCACTCATCGCCCCGGGAGACGCCGAGGGATAGATTTAGTCGCGTGCTCCTCGGTCCGCGGCCACGAGTCCTGGGTTTCGCCCGTGCGTGGCACGCCCCCCTCCCCCCCCCCCCCTCCCCCGCGTGCCGCCGGCACGTTCGGCTCGTTCCGGCCACATGTCACAGCTCGACCGGCGAGCGTTGGGCAGCGGGGGGTCCTGGACCGCGGTTTGGAGGAACCCCAGGGGGGTCCCTCTGTATCTCCATGTTTCATAAATTACGCATTTTAGATGTTTGGATTAAGAGCGAAATGAAACTGCGGCCGTCTGATGATCCCCCCGCGGGGACTTCTGGAAAGCAGGGGACGTATTTGACCTCTGAACTGCTCGTGGTTTCCCAGCAGGGGGGGAAACGGAGGCTGTGAAAGGGAAGTTACGAGAGAGGAAATCGGCCTCCTGGCTGGTCGTCACACGAAGCCAGGTGACGGGAATCGGGATGAGGGGGTAAGATCCGTTTGGAGGTGGGTTTGCTGCGTCCTCCGCTGCCGCCGGGCCAGTTTATTCGGGGTGCCTGAAAGCAGCCGAAACGGTTTTTGGCTGCGGACCTGAGCGACCCCCCGGCTCGACGGCCGGGCTCAGCCTGGCCCCTCCGTGCCCATCGAGGAGTCCGGGGGCCGCCGTACGTGGACAAAAACGAGTCTGGAGGTTCTGAGTGCTGGTGAAGCTCAGTGAGCAGTGACCGCAGGAGGCCGAGGGCGCTCTGCACCCCCCCCACACCCCCCGCCCCAACCCTCAGCCCTCACCTCGCCCCATCGAAACGCCCGCCCACTTGCCCATCTACGGCGTGGAACGATTACATAACCAGCTGCGTAAATATTGCAGCCTCCGCTTTATTGTCACCGGGCTATTAATAGCTTGGCGGGTTATGAGTTTGGAGGTCAGCGGCGGGGGGTGGGGGGGTGGGGGGGGCAGGGGCGTGTCCTGGAAGGCTGTAATGTGGGCCAGTGCTGCAGTGCCTGGTGGAAACTGTGCCACCCTACCTACAGGAAGCCGAACCAAGGCAAAAGGCCAGCTGTTTGTGAGTCAGAATCACTGGTTCTGATGACAAAGCCAAAATTCTAAATTAGCAAGTGTCGAATGAGAGGCGGGCTTATCATGGACTTTAAGGACTTAGAAATACTTTAAGGACTGGTCACACCCGATTTCCCCAACACCCCACCCCCACATCCCCCCACCCCCACAAACATCGTGCATTTGCACATTTTGAATGTTGGGTGATATTATTTCCATCACTTTTCTTTTTCTTTTCCTGTGTTTGTGTCGTGATTTATCCTCGATTTGTGTCTGTTTTCATCCAGTCGATTCGAGGATCCTCAATGCAGTGGTGCTGCATCCTGCAGAATATCTAACTTGGACCCCAAAATAATAATGGTGGTACAAATGGGGTTAGAAATGTGGATTGAGGCCCCGTTGTAGGGTAGCATGCAGGAGTAAACCTGGGTCACACAGGAAGAGTTTTCAGTTGAGACTGAGGTGAGGAAGGAGCTGTTCCGGAACCTGACCGAGCCCACGCGATGCGCCACGCCCGACCACTTCCTGTCCTGGCGCTCGGCGACGGAGAAGTTCCTCGAGTTCACCCCCCCCCCCCCCGATGCTGTAAACGCTGGCAGTGCCCCCCACTGTTCGGAGCGAGTGCGTGGCCGTCCATCAGCAGACCCTCAGAGATGAACGCTCGGACCCAAGGGGGGGCAGGGAGGGAGGTGGGAGCAAGCATTTTTGTCTCCTCGTGAAGTCTCTCCTCAGTCCAAGAGATCGCACTGGGGCAGCCCTCAGCAGACGACGATGTGCTTATATGGCTAAAGCGAAGCCAGAAATGTGATTTTAATCTGAAGGTGTATCAGCTTCTGAGGCTTCCATGCAAGCAGATGTACGTATGTTTTCACTCATTTCCCATTATTTGTCATCCAACGACAGTGATTGTGACATTTAAAGTGACGGTTGTGCTATTTTTATATATTCTTTTTTTGTATATTTGCACATTTGGGGAAGATTTAACAACCCTTTCCCAGAATTCTTTGCTGGGTCTGCATGCACGCGAGTGTCCTAGAATGTTAAACGGGGAAAAAGAAAAACAGAATCTGGTGGAGCGATAAAAAGGCAATCTAAGAGAGAAAAAAGTTATTATGTCTTTTTGATCATGACAGAAGATTGGAGCGAGAGAGACTGGAATAAACCCCCCCCCCCCCCCTTCTGCTCTTTCTATTTATAGCGTTATCCACAGATGATTGGCAGGCGGTGGGAGCCCAGAAACACCCCAAAATAAATACCTTTCTGCTGATGCCTCAAAGATTTATTTACATTCCATTTTTTTCTTATTTTTCTATTTATGATAATGAACAGATGAACAATTTATTCTAGAAAAGGAAAGGAAAATGTAATATAAATACTGAGATTCTATAGGTCTATATTTGTTGTTTTCATTTGACCATACATGTATTTTTGAATTGACAGATAAAATATAAATATGTATTTTGTGTATATATATATATATATATATATATAGGACCATGTATCATAATTACATAAGTACAGGCTGTACGTGTTCAGCCAGGCAGTGAAATGATTGACAGCCAAAACAAAATGGCTGGAACATGTGAAAATGATTCTGTGGATTTTTGAGCTTCAGCTTTGACTAAATAACCAGATCTTCTGTCTGCATTGCCAAGATAAACCCCTAAAAATCACTATTTAAATTCCCATTCGTTGCCCAATCCTTCCAATAAAACAAAAAAAAAGATTTGACAAAGGTTATTTATTTTTATTTAATTTTTTATTCTTTTGGTCGACCCATTGTCCCCGCAGTTTGGAAGGCCCAAGCCGTACACAGGCCTGCTCATGTTGCTGTCTCTCCAGCTGATGCGAGGGAGTGTAGACAAGAGGCGTGTGATGTCGCCGGCTGCTTACAGTTGCTGGTTACAGTTGTTTCCTTATGACAGAAAAATCGTTCCTAAGACATCGTACCCAGATGTCTTCCAGCGCGTGGCAGAGACAGGCCGCATGTAATCTTACAGAGCGGCACATGCTTCCTGCGGGGGGAGCGCATGCGAGTGCGCATGTTAGCGAGCGGCTCTTCTCACGCTGTGGTTCGCTGGTCTAGACACGTGGTTGGATTAGTACCCATCATGCACTGTTGACTGACCAGAGCGGTCATCAATGTGCCCTTCATGACCAACCAGAGCGGTCATCGGACTCACTGATGTGTTTTTGAAAAACCCAGAACTGCCGTCATGGAACGTCAAGTTCTGATGATATGGGACGTTCCTTGATCTACCATCTACAGTTGGACAGCGTTCACCCCAAGCGGCCAAAACCAGACTTCGTTTTTGAAGCTCATTTCCTGGTGTTGTAGTTCCTGGTTGCTCACTAGCGCCTACGGTTGGCTCCAGTATAGGTGTTTTCATATCCGGTTTCCATGTAAGTCTACGGTACAAATGCGATCAAAATACAAAGTCAATAATTTTTTCTCACAAGAACAAATAGTCATAATAGGTGTATTTTATTGGTCTTATGACTGTCCATGGGTCGATTTCATGATTTATTGCGTCATTTGGGCACAGTGCCAATATTTGTTCTGGACCAATGAGGTACAGCTTGCGTCACTTCCGGATTACTGCGGGTACTCAGCTACAGTAGGGGCTACAGTCTATGGTCACTGGGGTGGGCGGTGGCGTCTCTTGGCCTTGACATTGCGGCGCCGGCTACGGTCCGCCTGTGCTAAGTCTGAAAATGCAAGCATCCCATTTCGTGGTGATTTAATTATGGCGTGTGCTATTTACAGCTGCACTAGACGACCATAAAATAATCCTCCTCTTAAGTTTTTCGGTAGCCGAGTCATTTTTACTATTTCCTTTAGACTACTTAACCAAATAATTAGTTGGCAGAAAGCGTAATCAGCTTGCTATATTTGGTAGTCCAGTAGTAGCCTATGCTAAAACAGTTCGCAACTTCGGCTACCAAGCCATTTGACTAGCTAGCTAACCTTAACCGGCAAACATTCAATCTGTCAGACGTGTTTGGCGGCTTGTCAGTCGTGTACATTCCGTAAATGTCTACCTGGGCCATGCTTCAAGCATGTGACAAAGCTACTATAATCCCGATTTTGGGATAAACGCTTTTTCAGTTTCACAAAGCGAATTAAGAGTCTCAAGGTTCATTTGCTGAAATCACACACACAGAATTTAACGAAATTAACCATCTTGGCATTTAGAAAGGAATATGTTTTTAGCATTTAAGAGACCGACAAGCTAGGCATTTAAGACAGTGGTTCTCAGAATCGGTTCTGGGGCTCCTTGCGTATATTGGCTTTTCTCCACATTGGTTTTGATGATTTACAAGAAAAAAACGATAGCCTAATAATAATTAGAAATTCAACGTAGGCTACATTATTTTTGTCTTCATGCACCAGGTGGAAAACTTGCTGTACAAAGTGCGTTGTCATATTTACACGCCTGCAGATCAGTTATTAAAATACTTGGTAGATTTGTTAATAACCGCTGACAGTGTTAATTTTTATTCGGTAGAAAGTGATTTGCGAACGATCGGTCAGCTAGCGTCACCCAGCAAGTGAACACCACAAACGGCGATGGAGTAGCTAGTAGTAGCAGTTACTGGCTCATTAACTGACTGGCGAAAACCTACGACGATAACTTGCTCGGTTAACAGCAGATCTACCAGACAGTTATACGAAAATTAGCCTAGTCAAATCACCAGTAGCCTACACATCTCCGATTGATTGACCATCAGTGTAGTCAATGTTCTTCCCCTGTGGTTCATATTGCTAATGCGTGAGCTAACCACGGATAGCCTACCTAGCTCACTGGCAAGCTGATATGCTAGTTAAGCATATTCGTTTTGCTGAGAAACATGAATTGAAGATAACTGAACATAGCCTAATTGTATTTTTAATGTCATACATATAACGTGATTACATGACAGTACAGTCACGGATGGAAATTAAACTCCGTAAACATCTGATAATATATTTTAAAACATAACGGCAGACAGTCAGCTAGCCTCGTTCAGGTTGATGGGCTTTTCCGCACCGGACTGTCAATCAAATTGTAAAAATCACAGAGCGGCTTTTAAACTCTGTGGTTTTGGCTCCAACTCCAAAATGGCCGCGCCCGCCATTGAGCTTCAAAACGTATTTTCGGAGACCCACGGAGAGTCAATGGGTGACGTCACAGTAGCTTTGTCCATATTTTTTACAGTCTCTGGTTCACCCTCAGTGTTATTTTGGGTGTGTTATTTTGGGGTCTCCTACACAGTCCAACATACACCAGCCGTGCACCAATATCCACAGAGACGCACACTGTTCACACAAATATGTATGGCACTGTGGTCTCCCTCAAAGTCACTCTTCTGTTATTTTCAGTTTGATGGCTTGAAGAGTTTGGTGAAGACGCCCTGCATCTCTCAGTGTATCTCCACCCTGTGACTTGAAGCATCACAGAGTGCATGTTCAGTGTAAGAGGTATGCAAGTTACTTTCACCACCTCAGGATGAAAGGACCAACATCTTTTAAAAGCTCCCAAATAGGGGATATTTGACAGGGGGATGGGGTGGGGGGGGGGGAGGGGGGAGAGCAGAGGATAAAATCTAAGCAGAGAAAAGAAGCGTGCACATGCTGCTAGCCACCAGTAGGGGGGGACTCCGCGTACCTGGGGTAATCCCAGCGAAAGCCCATTTTCACGTTATTACACGGATTCCAGGCCCCGCCTATCGGCTTTCTTGCTTCAATCACCTAAAAGCCCCCCTTTTACGTCACCGACGCATAGAGCAGGTGAACCATCTAAAAATTCTGAGTTCAGTTCTATTTTAAGGACTCCAATAAGGAGAAGGCCTTCCCTTATCCCCTCTTTCAGACCATAGCAAAATCCTCCTCTCATAACATTAGTAATTACGCTATGCGCGGGATACTTATTTTTGGATTTCTGTTTCCCTAACCCCTTTGGGGGCTGCAGTGTAGAAGTGTTCTCTGTCTCTCCCTCTCTTCTTCTTCATTCCTCTCTCTCTCTTCTTCTTTCTCTCTTTCTCTTTCTCTCTCTCCCTCACTCTTTCTCTCTGGTTTGTTAACACATCCATCATAACGATCTTGAGATTATCCTGTGCTTCCGAGCTTCCCTTAGTAGTTTTACCTGCTCAGTCCATTAGCTTTTCCTTCCTGTTTCAGGCTTGAAACACCTCATAAATCACATGTGTTTCCTGCCTTTTAAAAGAGTCCAAAAAAAAAAAACGCAAGCTTCATTTTTAAAAACACAACTATTTTCTTAATGCGCATCAGCCGATTTGAATAAACAGAATAGACCACAGATATTTGGCAGACACGTATGTGTAATATTCCCTGATCACATTTAATAGCTGAAACGCTCCTCAAAACTGTAGCGTCTTAGCCCCCGAGCTACAGCACTGTTCCCAGAGCTTAACGTTAATGGCTGAAAGGTTTTGGGTTGAATATCTTCGCCGCCATTAGAGCCTGCTGTGCACTCATTCTGACTGAGGCGGTAATGGGGTTAGGATTGATGCCTTTTTCCATATGTCCACAGCATGTCTCTCATAGCTTCCAGCTAAAAGCGGCTTCGGTTCCAAGAGCTCGGCGCTTCTCGTTTTTAATTCTAGGAGTCTTGGGCCTGACCAGACGGGGAAACGAGAGTGTTTACACAAAGGGGAGAGATGCATGAGCCAGATAAAATCTTCCGAAGCGGTCCTGAAGCCAGGAGAAGGGGGTACTCGCGTCCGAAATACACATGAGCGAAGAGCGTTGATCTTGCCAAGATGTCAGTCTTAATTGCAGCATGAGTTGCTCTGCGGACGCTATTCCAGGCTCCTGAGTCCAGTTTTCCGATACACAAAAGATTATTTCCAGTAAATGGAGAGGATGTTTCATCACCTGCTGACACCGTATTTACACAGCAAACACAGGTGCTGGTGTCCAACCACCTGTCCAATAGCTGGAGAGAAACCTTTTCATCACTTCTTTTTTCAGATGTCTATGATGTAATGCACACCATGTTGACATGCTGCGTTTTCATCGCCAGTGATGTAATGTTGTGCTTAGGCAACCGGGCCTGTTGCGCAGTGGCTGCAGGTTTGATTCCCAGGTGGGGCACTGCTGCTGTACTGTACCCTTGACCACATCACTTGACCTGGATTGCTTCACTGAATACCCAGCCGTATACGAACGGATTGAATGTCATAAGAATGCAATCTGTGTCGGTTTCTGTTGATAAGAGAATCTGCTCAAAATGTACATCTCATTTTCACACATCACGCAGTTGTGGAGGATGAGGAAACGTGGGATTGTTTTGTGGGGGTGGGGGGGGGGGGGTCTGGGGGAGAACGGGTGCTGCCATTACTGGAGAACTGGCAACCAGACTTTAGTAGAATAAATCATAAGCCAGCAATAATGACTACTCATGACCCTTAAGTAGTCATTATGCCCTACAGGGCATGAGCGCATTGTCATTCATTGACTTAGGCACTGCCCCCCTCCCCCCCTGCAATTCTAGGAATTTCCCGGACGGCGGGCAACTCTGACTCAGCGCCCGCGCCCACGCCCACGCTCTCCTCCGGCCGCGGGCGGCGTGAAGCAACGCGCGACCCTCCCCCTTAACTCCGCCCTTATCTCGGTCACGATCTCTACTTATTTTTATTTTTTTTATGTCTGACGTGATAATTACTGACATCATCGGCGAGGAAGCGGGGGCGAGCCGGGGATCGGGGTGGATGTGGGAAGCGTATCAAGGGGACACGACCGACTGAAGCTTGTTTATTTATTTAGTTATTTAACCAGGAAATACCATAGAGATGTACGATCTCTCTGTTTTCGGAGGATTGTGAGCAGTTTAAATGAGGTTTCAACGGTTCTGGGTAAATGTGAACATTTCACAGTACTCTGCAATTCTCTAAGTTGTCTTTTTTTAAAGGACCTGAATGCCCTTTGTTACATATTTACTCATGTGAAGGTGACCTTGGAATGAAAAGTGGAGAAATATTAGTGCATTTCAACCAAACGAGGGACCGCAGAACGAAAGCGGAGTAATGAAATGGAAAAAGTGATGATTAGGTTCTGTGGCCAGGTGGGGCAGGCACTGCACCGAACCCTAACCCTAGCCCTGGCCCTAGCCCTAACCACAACCCTTACCCTAACCCTAACCCTAACCCTAACGACAACCCTAACCCTAACCAGAACCCTAACCCTAACCACAGCCACAACCCTAACCCTAACCCTAACCCTAACCACAATGCTAACCCTAACCCTAACCACAACCCTAACCCTAACCACAACCACAACCCTAACCCTAACCCTAATCCTAACCCTAACCCTAACCACAACCACAACCCTAACCCCAACCCCAACCCTAACCACAACCCTAACCCTAACCATAACCCTAACCCTAAAACCTAACAACAACCCTAACCCTAACCCTAACCACAACGCTAACCCTAACCCTAACCCCAAACCTAACCCTAACCCTAACCATAACCACAACCCTAACCCTAACCACAATGCTAATCCTAACCTTAACCCTAACCCTAACCCTAACCCTAACCCTAACCACAACCACAACCACAACCACTATCCGAACCTTAACCCCAAACCTAACCCTAACCCCAACCATAACCACAACCCTATGAACGACAGGGACATGGGGCTCGTTCGTTAGCATGGAGCTCGTGTGTTTACACAGCGGGTATGACAGGGACATGGGGCTCGTTCGTTAGCGCTGAGCTCGTGTGTTTACACAGCGGGTATGACAGAGACAAGGAGCTCGTTCGTTAGCGCTGAGCTCGTGTGTTTACACAGCGGGTATGACAGGGACATGGGGCTCGTTCATTAGCATGGAGCTCGTGTGTTTACACAGCGGGTATGACAGGGACATGGGGCTCGTTCGTTAGCATGGAGCTGACGTGTGTTTACACAGCGGGTATGACAGGGACATGGGGCTCGTTCGTTAGCATGGAGCTCACGTGTGTTTACACAGCGGGTATGACAGGGACATGGGGCTCGTTCATTAGCATGGAGCTCGCGTTAGTTTACACAGCGGGTATGCCAGGGACATGGGGCTCCTTCATTAGCATGGAGCTCGTGTGTTTACACAGCGGGTATGACAGGGACATGGGGCTCGTTCGTTAGCATGGAGCTCGTGTGTTTACACAGCGGGTATGACAGGGACATGGGGCTCGTTCGTTAGCATGGAGCTCGTGTGTTTACACAGCGGGTATGACAGGGACATGGGGCTCGTTCGTTAGCGCTGAGCTCGCGCGTTGCGTAACCGTGACAGCACGCACATCTGAGAGCTCTCACAGGAAGCCCAGCAGGGGGGCTCCTGCTCCCACTTCCTGCCAATGATGCTAAGTAACACCTATACTTAGAGCACTGATACTACCCAGGGACATGCTACTAAATAGATACAATGATGATTATAATTTCCGTTATAACTTATTATTTTCATATTTGAGACATTCATCCAGAGGTCCTCAATAACCAGTGTGTTAAAGAATGCATTGGATGTAGAATTACATATTCTAATTTCCCCATGCTATTTTTAAAATAAATTTGTGAATGCACCACATATGTTGTAGAAGCATGATCAGCAGTAGGTTAGGTAAGCTGATAAGGCACATCACAAAATTTCTGAAAGGGATCACACTAAAGATTTCTTTGAATGTTTTTTTTTTAAGGTACACAGTATTCCTTCGGTACTGTCAATGAAACCCATTCAACAGATTTGTTTGAGACTCAAGCTGAGACGTTGTATTTTTAACCGACTGGGCGGCGGTGGTTTTCTCTGCCCACAGGAGAGCCAGGTCTGTTTTCCCGATTTGAAACACCGCGTACCCTCCTGCGATTGGTCAATCCGGTTCTGTGCTACATTTGCTGCCTCGGCAAATTCCCTCCCTGCCTCTGGGTGGCTGTATCCAGCGGCAGGGTGTCGCGCGGAGGACGCTAACGTGCTAACGTGCTCTCGGTACGTTTCCTGTGGATGAACGAGAGGGAGAGGGAGAATGCGGCGTTCCGTTATGGCGGGGAGCCCCGGCCGGGCTCCAGGGCAAACAGGAGGTGAGAGTTCCGCACCGGGGAGTCAAATATGCAGGCTGGAGCAGCACCTCCCGAGAGATGGAGCTCTTTTTTTAGTTCTCTGGCTCCTCACAAGTTCCTTGACACCGAATTGATTTCTTTTTTGGAGACGGTCGTGTCCTCGGGAGTCACAGATGGACCGTGGGTGTTTTCATCCAGGAGCTGTCCTGTAATGCACTTCCAGATGCTGCTCACACACACACACACACACGCACACGCACACGCACACGCACACACACACACACACACACACACTATATACACATTATGCACACACACACACACACTCACTATACAGACATTGTGCACATACACTGCACACACACGCACGCACACACACACACACACACTATATACACATTATGCACACACACACACACACATTCTACACACGTGCATACCACACATGCACACTATACACACATTATGCACTCACACACACACACATACACACACACACTATACAGACATTGTGCACATACACTGCACACACACACACATACACGCACAGGTGATACATACTATAAACTCTCACACACACACACGCACACAGGTGTTACACAAACACACACACACACACACATTAAACACACACAAATTTACATACACTCGAAAGAACAGATTGTTTTTGTGATACCGGTGTTGACAGTTGGCAGCAGGACCTGTCACTCGCAGGAAAAAAAGAAAAGGTAAATTAATGGAACCTGTAAAATATGTGCTCCTGAAGGATCTGCACTCCCAGTCCTCTCTATAGAGGGCCTGAGGAGACCAGATTAATCCAGTCTCATCATTAGGCTCACGCTGCCATAGCCACACATTCCCCCACACGCAGTCCCAGCCTAAACCGCCCCCTGCACACACCCACACACTATCAGAACACTCATTATCACTGAAGAGATTACAGGCATCATTAAGAAACGCGCAGCAGTAGGCGAGGTAACAGATTTATTTTCTTTTCCTTTTTTTTCTTTTAAGATACAAACGTAACCGTATGCAATGCGCAGACGTAGCGCACGTTAGCGCTGATTCACGCATTCATTTTCCTTGGAAAGAAGGACTGGTCGTAAGGCGGTGGCCATCTCGCCGTGTGTAAAATACGCAAAACTCATGACGTATGACTCGCATCAGCCAGCTGTAGATCGTAGGTACAGTCCCCTGGGGTAGGATGTACACTTTCACTGAGTGACTAACGGCTGCAGGTGTGTGTCTGTGTTTTGCTCTTATTAAAATTTCATCCCTGATTATCATGTTGGGGATTATCAATGGTGAACATTCCCACAATGTCCAATTGTTAATTTTTTCTTTTTTATGGGTTGCTCGTCAGTTTTCCATCCCTGAAGTGAAAAATTGTTGGGCCTATATATAGGCCTTGTTTATATATATATATATATATATATATTATGCAACATGCAACTTTGACCTTTCCTTCTCCCCCATACCTTTTGGGTTAGACCTGCCATTACTCCCGTGTATAATGAAATTTGTCTGATTGACTGATGAGATTAACTGGTCTTATGAAACAGCGCTTACTGACTAACCCACTTTAACAAACAAATTGAGGAAGAAGAGGAAATAAGATATTCGAAATCCAATTATATAACCTGACAAACTATTAGACGGTTTGGCTGATGTCCAGTGACTAGTCCCTTGGAGATGCAAAGGAAATCTGTAGGTCCAGGAACTGATTGAGATAATTGGCTTGTAGCTTGCAGGTGGGCGGAGCACCGGATCACTTCGCTGAAGGGGATCATTCTATTCATTTACACAAACTGGAGAAGATATTTATTTCTTCCCAAGATACTTACTTTTAATACAGTATCCCTGCACAAAAAAATAAGTACTGAGAGAAGTGGGAAAAAAGCAAGTGCAAGGTGACGAAAGCGTCTTTGCTGGAGGTTTGCAGGCAAATTCAACATTATAAGAAATAATATAATAATGTGTCTTACAGTTAACGTGTGAGAAAATTTTCTGTCTACACATTTTATATTCAAAACCCCTTTCAGGGATTTATGGACAAAAATGCTTGGACAGAAGTAAGAGGAAGTTACAATACCCCTTTTTAAATCATATCCAATCGGATGTGCTCCTATCATTTCATTTTTGGTCAAATCTGAAGCTTTAATTGGATAACTGTACAGATTGTCAGGCTTAATTAATGCGGAAAAGCTTTTGATAAAGGAGCACAACCTATGTTTAGCCTTTGTCAGAGGCTGTTAGGTTCCTTTCCCTGTTCAAGCATTCCAAGTGTTTAAAGTGTTTAAAGTGTGAACCTTTAATTAACCAGGTAGCTCACCTGAGAACTCACTTCTGTGTAGCGATGACCTGGGGTAGGATTGGGTAGCCAGTCGTACGTAAAGCGTGATTAGGGGGGTCATGTTTGGAGAGCCAGATTTGTGGGAATCTTACCTGGGTGGCACCCCCTATGTTACGACCCTGGCTCAAAGGAGCCACAACATCAAGGAATCAAACACAAAATGGGATTGATTACAAATGGAAAAAGTGGTGGTTGGTAGGACACTGCTTTTCCAGCGTCCTTCTGGTAGAGAGAGAGAGAGAGAGAGAGAGAGGCAGAGGGAGAGAGAGAGAGAGAGAGAGGGGCAGAGAGAGAGACAGACAGAGAGAGAGAGACAGAACCAGATTGGTGGAGGTCAGGCTCTTTCACGACGCCTCCACCAGCTGTTTCTGAGCAGCAATCAAAGCGGATTGGCCACGCCCACATAGGCGCACCTGAAACCCGACACTAAGCAGATGAAGTTAGACAGCCTGTCAAGGACATTAGACACGCCATCTTTAATGGCTACAGTGAGTCAGGACCGACATTTAATGTCCCATCCTGAAGATGGTGCCTCCTGCAGCCTCCTACAACACAGTGTCCCTCTTTGGCTGTGCTGGGGCACTGGATTCTGCTTGGTGCGGGGATAGAGTGCCCCCCGACTGGCTCCTGAATAGCATTTCCTGCAGCCATTTAGTTTTCCTAGGAGGGCTGCTGGCCACAGCTGGCACTGATAGTCTGGACACCAGACTCTGGGCCCATCTACCTGCTGCGACAGGGCCTTAACAGGGCGAGCCTCCCAGCACCTGTTGTTGCTGTGCCAGTTTTGGGTGGCAGCTCCATAGGGTGGCATGAAACAGGTCATACTGTCAACCAGGGAGAGAGAGATTCAGTTGGCAGAATAGTCACTCTTAGGATATGGCTGCAGTGACATGGACCCTTATAATGCAGTCGGGCATCCTGAATTCTGAAAAATTTAACTGCTTAGGTTAAAATGTGGTTAAAAAAACTTAACTGATTCAGACCAAGGTTGCTCACAGCCATTTGGGGGGGGGGGGGGGGTACTCTTTTCCCCTAAACCACCAGAACTGTGAGTTCCCCTGAGGTATCCATGGATCAGGTCGTGCCGGGACACAGGTGGCTAATGCGCGTTTGAACCGGGTTCGATTGGAGATCGGGATACGGTCACCGGCCCGGTGTCCTGCTGTATAAATCACGGCACTTATTCAGTGTTCAGTGCGGCAAAGTAAACGGCCCCATTGTCATTTCGTTGGTGGAAATGAAGGAGAGAATTGAAAGGAGCTTTGCTATCTTCTCACGAACCTCACAGGAATGTCTTCCTTCAGCGGAAGAGCGTGCCTGGGACAGCAGCCCCTGACCCACAAAGCATTTCTCAACCGTTTCCCGGTCGGGCGAAGCGACAAACTTTTTAAGAGCTTCCCTCGAAGGGAAAGGCGTGGACGACATTGGGAGAATGGGAGCTGAACACCCCCCTCAGCCACCGCCCCCACCCCCCACACCCCCATCATACGGTACATCCCGGAACACAGCGGCCTCTCGGAATGCGGGCTGCCATTTCCCGAAGAGACGTCCCGCCTGATTTCCGGCCCCCTTGGAGAGATGGTCTTCTTCACCCCCCTGCCCCGCCCGCCCCTTCCGCTAACAAGCTTTCTAAGTATAGACGCATCATTTGTAACGTGTCACGTCCTTGGGCCGTGGATCGTCGCTGGCGCCGCTCCTGATGGATGTCTTTAATTTCACTTACCTGATGAAGATTCCTGTTTCAATTATTTCCTACCCACCCCCTGGGGTTGGTCACGACCCCCTCCCGAAAATAGTGCTTCTACGCATGGGGTTCGTTACATAAGTGCTTTTTGTGTGTGGCGCTGTGATACCAGTTTGTTAATGGGTCAGGTGAATGCGTACTTGCAATTTGGGACCTCTTTTCGACAGGAACTACTTTTCGAAATATACTTTTTGAATGAGCTTTCGGCCTACAAAAACGGTAATTGCAGGTGAACAGTTTCTACGCAACGAGAGGCATCGATTTGAGCTCATTGCTTATTGAGATCTCCTCACATGCCCGATTTTCCCGATTCTGAAGCTTTCTGAAAATAGAGTAATTTTCTTATACAATGAATGATTTCACAACTGCCTGTAGGGCTCCTGAGGCCATAATATCCGCTGAAGGCCAGATTCCATTCGAACATCAGTGCGGTTGGCCCTCAACTTTGGAATGATACAGTTGGGGAATTGACATTTTTCCTCTGGCGAATGAAATCAAGGAGAAAGAATGCGAGAGTTGGAAACTGTTGCTCGCGTTTGTAGTTCAAGGTCAACGACTGCGGCGAAGGAAACAGAATTTGCAACGCAAGCCTTGAGTGTGGAGAACGAGCTCTAACGACAGGAAAAGTACGAGAAATTGAAGTAAACCCGGGGTAAACACAAAGGACCTATTTCAATAGAGCTCTGTCCACAGACAGCTTGTTCAGCTGCTGGGAAACCTATACTTCAGCTTCAATGTCGGATTACTACATTTTAAAGCACTGTTTCATCGGAATGCCGTACTGCTAACAAAGTGCCTTTGCAGTGCAATCATGGATGGTGCGATAAAATAAGCATCTGACTTTGAATGAAAGAAGATTCAGATTACTTTTTGCACTTGTGGATTATCTTTTGTTAATTTATTTATGAACTATCCTGCATTTCGAGCCCTATCCATCCTAGAACAGAACCCTCCCCACAGCCGCAATGGCTGCAAGATGCTAATAAATCTTAGCGGTTGGCATTGTTGATTGCATTACCTTCTGAAATGCAGGCTACATCTGATGAGCATACAGTTCGACTTAAGAATTTTTAGTTTTGTTCTTTTGTTTGCTGACGGCCAGCGCTGTCTTTCTTAAAGAACGGGCGGTTTTGTGAAGCGCGTATCGATTCCAGGAGTCCCTCGTTGCGGCACAAGTGCCGTTCTGCGTTACCGAGATACAGGCCTTGTACCTGAGCGCATCGATACCACTTCGCATCCATCAACAATGTTTTGGAAAAAAAAAAAAACATAATTCTGTTGACTGCATAATGTGTGCTCGTGAACAAAGTAACATGCAGATATGTCAGCTTCATTAACTGGTAATTCAGGATTGACTGTGGCACAGGACCATTATAATGAAAGAGCCATCCAAATCAACGGCATAATGCTCAGCTAATATTGAAATCCTAGGGACTGGCCTGCACCATACGTCCTTAACCGTGACCAGCAAATAAGGCACGTGTATTTTATTTTATTTTTTTTCGGCAAGGCAATTTGGCCAGTTAACACAGACGACCGGCAATCGTGCCAAATTATGGTCTGTGAAGAAAAACACTGCATTTTGGTTGTGTGAATGAGATTCTGAAGATGGTGGTGAATAAATCCGTGCCCTCGTTATCTCTCCAGAACGCCTTACGTGCATGCATGTGACGTTGTGACAGTTCTGTCTTTTCTCAGAATTCACTCGGCACTATAAAGGGGGGGGGGGGCGCTTATAGTGCCAAGTGAATTCATTCTGATACATCTTTATTGGAAAGGTCAGTTTCCTTAATGTTCCCTCACAAAATTCAGAACTGGTGACCTTTACAGGTAACAAAGCATTTACATTGTATCCATTCATCCAGCCGGATATGTACTGAAGCAATGCGGGTTAAGTACCTGGCTCAAGGTCGCAACGACAGGATTGAACCTGTGACCTTTAGGTTGCCTAAGAACCTTTAGGCCAGTTCCTTACCCATTATGCTACGCTGCCGCTCTACGAATGAACTAACAAATCTGTGCAAATCTGTGGGGGGGGGGGGGTTAACTTCTTCAATGCAGCTGTGTACCAGGGGTTATTTTCTTCCCCCCCGCCCCCCCCCATACCGGCTTGTGTACGTCCAGCCTGTGTGCGTCTCTGGGCTGGGCGTATGATCAGGACAGAGAGCCCTGGGCCTTGGAGAGTCGCCAAAGCTCCCGGACCGCACCGGTCTAGCGGCTAACGCTACGGCAAAGTCAAACAAACACTGCCGTGAGGAATTAATCACCAGCTCACCTCATCCTTTCCAAGGGATCGCTTGCCCAGCGAGTCGGACGACTCGCCTGGAATGTCGTGTTTTCGTGTTATCGACCCACTAGTGGGCCTATCCCAGCTCTCATTTTTACATTCTTATTTATTTATTTTTCATGGTGGGGGATTGGATGAGGTGAAGTGGCCATCATGGGAGAAGTTCCCAAGGGGGTTTTGAGTGACAGCCTGCTCTGAACAGCAGGGACAGAGGGGGGCGGGGCCTATCTTTGGGCACAGAACATTACCACAAGGGCCTGGGTCAAATACGTATCTGTTTTGTATTTAAATGCTTTTCTGTGCTCTGTTGATCTTGTCTGGTGTAATCAAGCCCGCCAATATGACCAGAAGGCGGGGTTTGAGAGTATTTCATTCCTTCCAATACACACCAGACAAGGTCAGTAAAGCGCACAAAAGTATTTGAATCCAAAACAGATACGTATTTGACCCCGGCCTGCCTCAGGGAAAGCATTCCACTGGCTTTAACCAATACCGTCGGGCGCAGCAGAGCAAACGCGATGGTTCACAGGCTCTCTTTAGCGTCTCACTCATAA
Source organism: Anguilla rostrata (assembly GCF_018555375.3). NCBI lineage: Eukaryota > Metazoa > Chordata > Actinopteri > Anguilliformes > Anguillidae > Anguilla > Anguilla rostrata. The sequence goes on along the minus strand of NC_057946.1, from coordinate 39,036,970 downwards.
TTCCGTGTTCGTGTCCGTGTAAATATCACCCGTCCTGACTCGGGGGGGGGGGGGGGTGTCTAATTAGCGTTGTGTAAACCTCCAGTCCGCCAGCGCCCTCGTTAATGATTAAGAGGCGGAACTTCTTCGTGGCGAACGCCCAGGCAACGTGCCACCCGCTGGATCCGTCTCTGATTAAAGGGCAGCAGTCGTTGTTTCGGCTCAATCAGCAGCAATCAGACTCCGCTTCGAACGTCAGGTCGAGCGTCGCTAATGGGGCTAAAGAGCGAGCCGCTCCAGCGCCGGAGCGCGCTGTGCACCATCGCCCCCTAGTGGCCAGTGTGGAGAACTGTGACTCCGGAGCGCTTCTTCTAAAAGATAACGTTTGTCGTTCTGTCACCGCACTTCTGATTTCCTTTCTCGGGCAGGCGGAGTTGGTTGTAGCCCTGCCTTCAGAGCCCCCAGTCAACTTTACACAGCTGCTGGTCCCTTGTTTCAATGTTTGGGTCTTCCTCAAAAAAGGTTTTATCTTGATGGGTTTTCTGGTTAAATGCAGTGTGTGTGTGTGTGTGTGTGCAGGGGTATGCAGTGTGTATGTTCCAGCTTGTTCCAGTTTCTGACCACAGTATATTTAATATAACCCTAACCCTAACCCTAACCCTTACACGTGCACACACACACACACACACACACACACACACACATGTAAGGGCATATATATTAAATATACTGCGGCCAGAAACTGGAACAAGCTGCAGGAACCACTAAATATAGATATCAGTATATCTGATTATCAGTTTTTGATTATGATCATGGACATGAACATAGGCTCATGCACTTGTTACATACGATGTGCTGTTGTTATTCACAATGCCCTGTAATGTCGGTGACATGTTGTAATCCCCTTGTCTGTCTGTGTTATCCGCTAACTTGCCTGCTTAAAGATAGATTAAATTTAAAAAAGAACATTTAAACCGTTCATTTTAACCCTGCTGTGGCTCAAACTGATTGGACACAGCGATCAGCGGCACTCTCCTCTCACTAGTCACTGTGGAGAGCAGCGCAGGTTCGTGTTGGTCGTGTGTGAGCCACCGTGCCTATGCACATGCTGGGTTTGTCAGAACATGTGACCTCATCCGTCCATCGCTTTATTTTTCTGGGCTGTTATGGCTGGCAGTTGGTTGCCGTGGGAACGGGGACACACAAAGTCCCTCGCCGGCTCTGGGTGAGCGTACCCACAATGCACTCGTTGCCCTGCCGGCAGGGCACAGCATGTGACGAGCTCGATAATTCCCCGAAATGCGTGTGCGCTGGCGTGTGTCACCGGCGCTCTGGGGCACTTCACAAACACTGCCTCTGTCCTCCCAGCGTCAGCGCGCTTTCTGCTCCTGGAGCTCAACACGTCCTCTCCGGTCCCAGCCTGCCTTCTCCAGAGCCCTGCGCCAAAAGCCTGCACCCACACTAGAACCCCCCCCCCCCCACCCCCCACCCACCACCCCCCCCCTCAGTACTGTGTGGCATTCCCAACGCGGTTCCTCCGTCTGTTCCCGGACGTTTTGGAATGACTCCGAGCTCCATGGCGAGCTCCGACGTTCCGTACCGCGTTCCGGGCGCTCCTGGCGTCACCTCGCCCGGTTCGGTGGGGGGCTCTGGTGCTGATTCACTGCACCTGCGAGTGGGAGTGACGGGTCAGACGCGGCTCTCCACACGGCTGTGTGCGCGCTGTGTGTGTGGGGCATGGGGTACACAGTACAGTATGCACTCTGGCCTTCCTGTAAACTCTAAACCCGTATTCCAGTCTGCAGACTCAACTCACAGTGTGTCCCTGTGTCTCATGTCTTATGCCACAATAACAGGGTAGTGGGGGGGGGGGGGGGGGGTTATGGTTATTGGGCCGCTCTGAGTCTCGGGACCCGTGTGGACCTTGGCCATGGGGGCTAAGTCAGTGGGGACACGCATGCAAAGTTTTTCGCTCGAGCATGTAGTGCGTGATGCGGGATTATAAGTAACTGCCCTCTTGTCAGGTAACGGAATTTCACCGAAACCCTGCCCCCCCCCCCATCTCTCTCTCTCCCTCTCTCTCTCAATTCAATTTCTTTTTTTCAATTTTAATATGCTTTATTGGCAGGACAACTACAGTCATATTGCCGAAGCAATACAAACACATACAATACACAGAAACATGGAAACCACATACACAACATGCAAAATACACATATATAATAATATCTTTCTCTGTCTTCCAATTTCAATTTCTTTTCAATTTCAGATTACTTGATTGGCAGTATGACTACTGTCATATTGCCAAAGAAACACATGTAAGACACAGAAACATGGAAACCACATAAACAACATGTATCATGCATCAACAGTATGACCCGAAACATAACAGTAATTATAATTATAATAATAACAAAATCAATAATGATAAGCATTACATTACATTACATTACAGGCATTTAGCAGACGCTCTTATCCAGAGCGACATACAACAAGTGCATTGGTTCATGATGTAGAGGTGCAAAAGAAACACTAGAGTGAAGTAAGGATCGTAGTGCCAGAAGTGACCACATCGATCAGGACTCCAACCCTGTAGAGTAAGCTTGTTCAGCAAGCAAGAATCCTACCAAGTACAAACTAGCACTGGAATCACACCTAATCATACAAAAACAATCCTGCCAGATACACTAACATAATCATATTATCCTAACTAGGAACTAGGCATATTCACCTAGTGTCAAAAAGAAACAAATAACATGAATGAAGGTGTGAAGAACATCACAGCCGTCTCTCTGTTCCAGTCCTCTGCCACAGTAGCCATTGCAGTCATGGCTATTTAAGGACCCAGCAGGAGCGAGGGAGGTGGGCGTTTGTGTTCCCCCGGGAGTGAGGGTCTGTACAGGACACGCTCCGTGAGACAGGGGGGACAGTGGGCTGGCTTTACTGCGTACATCGGGGGTGTCAAACTGAATCCCAAGGAGGCTGCAGTGTCTGCTGGTTTTTGTGGTTTCCTGTCAAACAGCTGACAGTTAAGGCTTTGAAAACAGGGTGTGTGGATTCCTAAGCCTTAGTGACTTAAAGGAAACAAGGGGGCTGAGAACACCCCAAAAACCAGCAGACACTGCGGCCCCCCAGGACTGGAGCTTGACACCTGGGGTGTACATGATGTGTATGGGTACAGGGAGGGCCTGAGGGCGAGGGCGATCGAGCAGTCCGTCTCTCTCTCTCGCTCTCTCTCTACTTCCACGCTCTCCGACCGGCCCTCCTTCTACACCCAGCGAATGGGAGTAAAGGATTTACCTCCTGAGTCTACACCCAGCGAATGGGAGTAAAGGATTTACCTCCCGAACCGAGCGATTGTTGGAGCACTTTGGGAGGGGGCACAGCAACCCTCGAGCTGGGTCTGGGTGAATAGGCTAACCCCAGCCTCTAACCCGATCCCACAAACTGCTAAAGCGGTCATTCGGAACTCTCACAGCAGTCTGGACTGCAGGGCTGTGCACACTGTTTTTTTTTTTTTTGTATGCTCAAAATAAAAAATAGTATCTGTAGTAAATTTTAAATAAACGAATCCAGCCAAAAGAGCATTTTTCCTGTCTCAGGGTGAGGGCACTTACAGCTCCAGCATATGCTGATGATGTCTGAGCATGTGTCTGCCATTGGCTCTTTGGCTAAGGCTAGTTCATTTTCAACAATTACTGACATAACAAATTATCGACCCAATTATCTAAATAAGCAACGCTCCCTGTAAAAAAACATTAAAGATAAAGATAAACAGTTATGCCTAAACACTGGGGAAAGTATTTTAAAAACTTCTAAACACACGCAAAACCCTAACTGTGTTTCTTTTTATACTAAACAGTTTATTCGTATCGTGAATACAACTCTTTGTCCATTAAACACTTAACTACCGATGTGCCTACCACAGTGTCTTTGTACATTAAGCAGTTCATTAGTAACGAGATTGCAGCTGCTCCTGTCCTGTCCCAGCTCACGACTGTCCGAGACATTACACCCGGAGTTCAGCCTCTGCAATTTGATCGCCTTGGGAATGAAGTTAGTTTGCCGCTCTGAAATGTATTTAATGTGAAAATACACCCGCTGTAAGCAGGGGAATCCTTTATGAAGTGTGTTGGTTTGAATTGTTTCAATTCTTATTGTAGCCATGTGTTTACACAGTGTGTTCTTATTTTGTAGCTATAAACCTTATCTTCAATTTTGGCTGGAAATAAAAACAGCAGTAATCGGGATCTCATTCGTTTTCGCAAAACTTTTTTTTTGCTACTTGCATCATGTCGCGTCATATTTCTCAGTGGCTTATCTTTTTTTTTTTTTAAATCACTTGATAGTCTTTGCTGTGATGTCGTAGCGGAATTCTGTTTGTCAGGTGGAAGGTGACGCGGCACGGCAACTTATACAACTGGACTTTAAACTGGGACACTCCATACCGTGCAGTGTTTCCTTGCATCGGTGCTTGATTAAGCAACCTGGCGTGCTCTGTTTGTCTAACCTTTAAACGGGTAAAGTTATTAGACCTGAAAACGTCCTGATGACAGTGATGTTGCTCGTGAAGATGTCCCCTTTACCATTATCAGTCCTCACTGCCTGCTCTGGGTGGCAAGCGCTGAGGATGAATAGGCTGCAATGCAAATGTTGACTTTATAAATGGGCTATGGAAGTGTGCTATTTATGCAAGCAGTAAGGCCGGGGCCAAAGTGTGTGTGTGTGTGTGGGTGGGTGAATACACATTAGTCTGCACGCGGATGTGGGTGGGTGCATGTATGTGTATGTGTTTATTCAACGTGGAAGACCTTTCCTGACATTTATGCAATTTGATATTTAAGAAGCTTCCTGCTGAGCAGAGCACAAGCACTAGCCAGCTTAAAAGCCTCTAACGATGAGCACGATGGATAAAAACACAGAAGAACCGGTAAAGGTCACGGCTAAAATGCACACAGCGGACCTGAAAACTTTCTGATGCGTGATGGTTTTATGCAACGTGAACACATCCTTGCAGAGACCCACTTTCTGCATTGGCTAGCCAGAAACCTCAACTCACCTGCTTTAAAACCTCCAAAAAACTTCCTTTACCTAAAACCTCCCCTTCAGAGTTCAGAGAGCAGACACAAGAACTCTTAGAAAAATATGCAGTGTCCTTTCCAAAGCATGACCTTCTGAAATAAAGGTAATCTTTACTATTCGCTTGCCATATTCAGGAGAGCAGGTAGCATCATGGCCACTGAGCATGTGCTGTGCTAATTACAAGTGTGGATCCACAACAAGGATAAGCCACAAACACACGTTCTCCTAACAGCAAAGCGCTCAGACTATTTACTATTTTCACAAGCCTGTTTGTTGCCTGTACTTTCTGTTTTTTGTGCCTGGATGCCAGTCCTGTCCGTCCTACCAGGCACCTTCATCTTCTGCTTGTTTTGGGGGCTAGTTGCATTAGGTTTTCTCCCCAGCATATGGAACGCATGGTCAATTGGATTCCAATAGGGTGACTGGCTTGGCCACTTCAAAAATTTCCAGTTTTTTTGGCTTTGTAAAAATTGCTTTGTTGCTTTAGCAGTACGTTTGGCATCATTGACTTGCTGTAGAATGAAGTGCTGTCCAATGAGGCATTTACTTGAACGTGAGCAGAAAAGATGCTTCTGTATGCTCCAGAATTCATTGTGCTGCTGCTGCTAGCAGTTATATCATTAATGAAGACAGGTGAGCCAGCAATCACTCTGATACTTCTTCCAGTACTTCTTAGTGAACTGTATCCTGGCCATGATGTTTTGCAGCAAACTAATGGTTTGCATCTTGAAGTGTAGCCTCTGTAGTTCTGTTCATGAAGTCTTCTGAAGACATTAGTCACTGACATATCCACACTTGCCTCCTGAAGAGTGTTTCTGATCTGTCGACCAGGTGTTTGGAGCGCTTTCTTCATTATGGTAAGATTTATTTGGTCACCAACTGTAGAGGTCTTCCATAGCCTACCAGGCCCCTTTGCAATTACAGAACTCACCAGTGCACTATTTCTTCTTAATGGTGTTCCAGACTGTTGATTTTGGTAAACATAAGGTTTGTCCTATGTGTCTGACTGTTCCTTCTTTTTTCACAGCCTCACAATGGCTTCCTTGACTTTCAGTGACAGAACTATGATCATTATGTTGATAAATGCCAATAACAGACTCCGAAGGCAATTGTAAACCTAGAATCAAGACTAGAAACTTGTCCCAAATATTATGGAGCTCCCTGCATGCGTGTGTGTGTTTATGTGTGTGTGCGTGTATGTATGTATGTATGTATATATATTATATATATATATGTGTGGGTGTGTGTGTGTGTGTGTATATATATACAGATGGGTGACAAATTAGAGAAAAAACCTGACTAAATGAGTGGAGAAACATAACAAATGCAGATGCTTCCATACTGGTGTACTGCTTGATACAATTAAGCAATTAACATCCTATCATGCTCTGTGGCATGTATAAAAATGCTGCTCAGGCCCAGTTGCCCTCGATTTTGGATCAAGATGGCAAGAGGAAAAGATCTAAGTAACTTTGGTCATTGTTCCTATTGAAACACTAGCGGTCTTTGTGACTGAAGCTCCTGCCATCCGTGCCCCAATAATCACCCCTGATTCAGGCACGGGAGGCAGGAGCTTGTGGCTCTGTGACGGGTGACTTGTGGTGGCCTATATATATATGCATATTTACCAGAGTAGCAGCTGCTGTACAGGTTGTTCAAGTACCGTCTCATCCCATTTTCACACTTATCTACAAATAGTCTGTGTGCTTCGAGGATGGGAAAAGGTCAGGAGAACTTCAAATACACACAGCGCCGCAAACCCTGAGCAAATAGCGAGCTTTCTGCAGCTGGGGGAGGAGAGAAAGAGGAGGAGGAGGGGCCCAAAGGAAGGAGTCCTTCTGTATCTTTCCACTTTCCCATCACCGGCTCAAGGTCCTGAATCTTGTCCTTGCGCAAGATTTACCCGGTTGTATTAAAAACCACAAGACGCCATTCACCTCCAGATAAAGCCATGACCACAATAATAACCCCCTCCCCTTCTATTATTGCAATCACAAACTTATACAACAACCACCCCCACCAAGACCTCCAATGGTTATGAGCCACCCCTTCTAGTTCTAGTTCTATTTGTGAGCTGGCATACGGTAGTGCGTCTTCTCCATGCGTGTAATTATGTTTCGCAGTTACATGGAACACAGATGTGGGTTCACCCTTCATCGCCACAATTATGGTTTAAACTACTAGGGTTTAAACCGGTTCTAGGTGTAGGCAACATAGTCTGCCTGGAGGTCCCCCCCCCCCCCAACTGGTCTGCAATTAGACTGCTTGTTGCTGTTCTCGTTTGTGTTAGTGTTCATCAGTTTAACCTACAGAGTCCTAGTTGAACTACGCGGTTGTTCCCTGCACTTGGAACGGTACTTCTCTCTAGGGTTTTCGATACACTTGTTACTGGTTATGGTTATACACTTTGTTGTACATCGCTCTGGATAAGAGCGTCTGCCAAATGCCTGTAATGTAATGTAATGTAATGCAATTGCAACACCCCATCCAGCCCCCACCATTTTTGCATTTGCAAACCTGCACAAACCACCCCCACTCAATCTGCATCTACGAACCTGCACAAACCAGCAGCGTTAGCAATATGTGGAGTGTTTCTGATGCTAACAGTATTACATTGCATTACAGGCATTTAGCAGACGCTCTTATCTAGAGCATCTTACACAACATTTTTACATAGCATTTACATTGCATCCATTTATTCAGCTGGATATATACTGAAGCAATGCAGGTTAAGTACCTTGCTCGAGGGTACAACGGCAGTGTCCTACCTGGGAATCGAACCACTGACCTTTAGGCTACAAGACCAGCTCCTTACCCACAATACTGCACTGCCGCCCGCTAACATTTTCCCAAGTTAGCGACATTAGCGCTGTTTTCTTATCCCCGGATGAAATGAAAGTCAAGCATAACGACAAGCACCTGCCCCACCGCGGTGGTTTTGGGAAAGAGGAGAAACGGCTGCCGTTTCTCTGACTGGCAGAGCCTCTTTCTGTACGGTGTGATCTCTTCCCGCGGCCGTCAGACTCTCCCAGAGCCGCGCGCTCTTCCGAATTACGCCGCGTCCCTCAAGCCCGCGCGCCGATAAACGCGAGCGTGTTTCTTGGCCTTGACAGGTGCAGTGACTCATTTCCATTAAGACCGCGTGACTGCTTTATTAAAACCCACCACCCCAACCCCCCCCCCTCCCCCTCCCCCTCCCCCGCAACCGGAGGAGAGACGGTTTCATTATTATTATAGCCTCTATTTCACCAGGATGTCACATGTCGAGATGCAAAACCTCTTTTGCAAGTGTACAATCCGCGCAATGGAAAAAGGGGTGGGTGGGGGGGGGTGGGGGGTGGGTAGTGTTTCAGCGAAACACTGGTGTGGAGTTGGGCTGCTAACTCGTAAACATTTTTAAGTAACTCAGCATTCGCCCCCAATTCAAGGACGCCCAATTCAACATTTTTAGGAAAGTTTTGACACTTTGCTAAATACTTCTGAGCAGGGGTTTCCACTGTCCACTAGAGAGGGTCTGAGGGGAGTGGCTGGAGAGCGGAAGGCGTGGCCAAGTCTGCATCCTGATTGGCTGAGGAGAGGAGCAAGGACTGTGTTAGCAGAAGGATTGTGTACCCTGAAAGTGTAAACTTTAGCTCTTTTTACTTCTTTAGCACTGTTTATTTTCCTATATGAGCGTGCTGTACCTTGTAAAGCACCTCTTGTCATTGGCATCACAGTGAAGCACACACTTTATTCAGGATTAATTGACTTAGGATCTTCCTAGAAATGTGCAATTGCGCAGAAATCCTTCATAGTCACCTTTGTTAAAAGGCCACCTGGAACTCCTCTCAAGGCAAAAATTAAACCAAAGAAAACTGAGGGATGTTGCCAAAGTACTAGAAGTCCTAATCTCAGAACCCAGTCCTAAAAGTCCTGTCTCCACTTGACACCAGCAGTTTAACAGAAACACATTTTGTTTTATTCCATTTCGTTTTTTGTTTTTTTTTTCTGGGTGCACAGAGGTCGGCTGAGAGGCGAACTGTCTGTTTGTTGCAGGCGAGGTGCCGCCGGGTTTAAGCGATTGGTTCTCACTAAAGCCGTGTCTCGGACAGCCCGCTGCGGTGCCAGACGCAGTCGATTCGCCCGCCCGCCTCCACCGCTGGACCGTCCGCGCCCCGTCGCCACGGCGACCGCACGGCTCGGAGATCATCGGGTCCCCGACGATCAAGGCTGCCCCTCGCCTCCGGTAGCTATGGCGACGCCCCGACGATCGGAGAAGGCTGTGTCGCAGCGCGCACCTGTAACCTCTAAGTTAAGAGAGTTCACTTACTGGTGTTTTTTTTTAAGAAAAAAATATTGTTCCCTTTTCTGGTGCATGTTTTCAATTAGCCAAGACGGTTCACTGTGCAGCGAAGGACCCGTCTGGGCCAATTAAAATCACGTTCACTGAAACTGAAATAATATCACAAATCCCTGAAAGCAAAGTAACTTTTTAAGCAGGGCCATCTGACGTGCAAGGTTACTTACGCCTCATGCCTGGCTGAGTCCGAGCTGTGCTCATGGAGCAGGTTCATTCAGAAAGTAAATCCATCTGCAGACTGTAAATCACTAGAACTAGCCCCATTCCCCTCCTGGCTACAGCGGCCCTCCAAATTAAATACGGCCTTGATAAAAATGAGCGAGAAACGCGGTGTAAAATTACCAGTATGGGTAACGAGCTGAGCTATACACGCAAAAGACGGGGGAATTATTTTACGCTAATACAGCTGCTCAGACAAAAAGATTCGTTTTAGAAAGTAATTGTTTTTTTTGGCTCCAGGTGCCAAGAAGCACTTTCACACTGCGGGGACGGCTTTCTGTTTCCGCTTCTGTTCATTTCAGCCAACAGGAGTCAAGCGACCGCAACCCATGCAGAACATCAGCCCTTCTCCCATCAGTGCTCCCATATCATGGCTATTGCCACGGTTACTGATCAGATTCCTGGGTGGAGGGAGGGGGGGGTATTTAGGGCCTGGAATGGGGCCTGAATTCTTCTGCGAGGGGCCTCCGATACTAACCGTGAAGGAGAGCTGTAAGGGGAGAGCTGCACTTCGACTGTCTGATGCTCACATTCTTACAAAATAGCCAAAAAGAAAATGTCGTCTTCATTTCTCCTCTGCTAAAACATGTCTGGACTGTCTATATTAAGAAACAAGGGGAAATCCCATGCTTGACCCGAGGGCTTTTATTGCAAACGTTGTATTGAATGTCTGAATGCATTACTTGCATCTTCAGTCGTAGGTAGAGAGCGGGGGCACTGCAGACCAGAAGGGAGAGATTTGAGATTATGGATAGGGGGGTTAATTTTGTAATCATGAATGGGAGGGGACTGATATTGTGGATGGGCGGACAGGTTCAATTTGTAACAGAGAATGGGGGAGTTTTCGTTATGGATGAATAAATGCTGTACGAATGCATTTGTCAGTCTTTGTCAGTAAAACAGTAAGAATGAATTTTCCTGTCTTTGTCAGTAATAAATACTGTAAGAATGAATTTCTCTGTCTTTGTCAGTATTACATACTGTAAGAATGATTTTGTCAGTCTTTATCAGTAATACATACTGTAAGAATGAATTTGCCTGTCTTTGTCAGTTATACATACTGTAAGAATGAATTTGCCTGTCTTTGTCAGTTATACATACTGTAAGAATGAATTTGCCTGTCTTTGTCAGTAATGGAGGAAATTCTTGGGAAAGTGGGGAAGCGTACAGAAGCTGTGAGTCTTTATGCTGAACCCGAGGAGCATGTGATCACCTGCTGTGGGTTCTGGACAGGCTTTCTCCAGCTCCGAGAGTGAGTTTAAACAGAAGGAGAATGAATGTTCCCTGGCAGATGTGTGTATGTGTGCCTGTGTGCATGTGTGTGCATGCGTGCCAGCACGTGTGTGTGTTTGTGTGTGCCTGTGTGCATATGTGTGTGTATGTGCATGTGCATGTGTGTGTCCATGTGTGTGTGTGTGTATGTGCATGTGTGTGTGTGTGTGTGTACCATCTACATGTATGTGATGTTACAATATATCCTCCTGAGAACCAAAACAATTAAGCTTTTTATTTGTTTAAATATGTGTGTCTTGAATAAAACTATAACTTTTATTGAATGTCTCTTTTTTATGTAAGTTTCAGCATGGTAGAATATATGGTTCTTGAGGTTAAGACCAGAGACTCATGTCCCCTACAGGGGACAAATAATAATAATTTCCAGGTTTTTCTATATCAATACAGAGCAAATTCTGTATTGTAAGGACAGTAATAAAAAGAGAAGCGTTTGCACTGTGTCAGTATGCTGGCCATTTTAACCCGAGGCTGTCTCCCGCCATACAGGGCTCACTGGAGAGCTGGTGTAAGGGTGTACCTCCTGTTGCTGATGGCAGTCTGTGGCCACTCAGCTGAGACACCATCACCAGCATAAACCCTTCCTCTCCCTGGCGCCCCGGTGCATTCTGGGTAGCGACACGGCCGGAGGTGGAGGCTCGAGCCTGCGCCGTCTGCTCTCTTCGGAGCCCGGCCCGCGTTCGCCGCGGGTTCCGTCGCCAGCTGGACCCCTTGCGAGCGAGCGAACGCATCAGCAATTCAGCAGAAATTCACAGGAACTCTGGCATCCAAACTGGCCCATTCATTCGCTCGTTACCTCCCCCTATCAGCTCCCGGCATTTCTTTTAGAGTCGTGACCCCACCGTGCGTCGCCCACACTCCCCCCCGAGGAAACGCACACCTGCCTTCGTTTGGACGGGGTGATGTCACCGCCCGGACAGATCTGAGGCCTCACTCTGTTTCCACGGGGACCAGAGAATACCCAGTGTCTGTTATCATTTTTTAAAATCACCTCTGTGGACTAAGGCCTTAATATGGGCCCACAAATTCGCAGACAGTGAGTTGCCCAGTGGGGGAGTCCCTGGACCAAACTGCCCAGAAGTTTCCAGGCTGATTGGGTTTGTGAAGTAACGGGCTATTCTTGTGCTCTCCGTAAGGTCGGGTGCAGGCCGTGGAGGGAGGGGGAGGAATTTTAAGGAGTGATGAAAGAGAGGGGGATTTCTCTTGTTTTTGTTTTATGGCCGAGCGTGGGAGGCCTGGAATATGAAATCAGGGACGTTTGGAGCAGTAGGTGTTCTTCTGCCGTGCTGTTCAACGTGTTCACCAGAGTCAACGAAAGGCAGACCAAACTAAACAAACTAAAACAAGCCTGCAAGCCTTGGAATAACAGGAAATCCTGCTCTTTTTTCCCTCTTTTTGGCTTCCGTCTTTTCAGTCCTTCGATCCATATTTGGCAATGCGGCTTGTGTGTGGGAGGAGGAACATATTCATTATTCATATTTTTTCTCTCATTTTTCCATTTCGTTTGTGAACAAGGTCATTACCGGAAATACCACTCATTTGGTGAATTAAAGTATTTGTAAAGAAGTCATTATACTTTCTTCTTCATTTCTCAACTTTTCTTTTTTTTTTTGAAAAATCTCTCATTCTCACTGACATAATTGAATTGAATGGTGTTATTAATTAAAAACAGGCTAATGACTGCGCTGATCTGGAGCCTTCTCCACTCTATGCACTTATTCAGGAGAAGGCTGCCTCTCTCCAAGTCTGTGTTCAGTATGAATACAGTGTGCTTATTCCACACCTGGATGCAAATCTTTACCTTAAAAAATTTTATTTCAGCACCTGCACAACTAATTAAGTACTAGGAAGCAAAAAAAAACAATATAATATATCAACACTTTTTGAAAATTTGAAATAAGAGCTAGTTACATTAGCTGCGGTTAAACTGACTAGTCATCTGGCCCCAAAGTCTTGCACAGATGTTATTCATTTTCTGTTTAGTTAATTTCTTGTTTGTACCACATCAGGGTAGCAAGCACCTTTAAAAGCCACAATCCAGTGATTCCCAACCCTGTTCCTGAAGACCTACTGTCCAGTATGATGTCATTTCAACCCTAATTTTCCACAACTGACTCTGCTAATTAGCTGGTCAAGGAGATCTCTAGCTGTTGAACGCCGTGTGCTTTGTTTGGGCTGGAGTGAAAATCTCCCGGACGGTAGATCTCCAGGAACAGGGTTTGGAGCCACTGCCGTAAACCATTTCCACCACTTCATGGAGTAAGCGGAGGCTGTGGCCCCTGGATCCACAGTGAGCTTGCAGGGCCCGACTCACGGGGTCTCCTGTTTTGGGGATATAGGCTCCGAGGATCAAGCCACTTCTCCAGCTGATGTCATCCATGGAACACGAAACGTTGCCGTAGTAACTGTTCCGGCAACACTATTGGCTCTCCCGATTCACACGACCATGAACTATGGTTTATCTTTACGGCTGGATTGCATTCACGCACGACAGCGCCAGCAATCGTGGCTTACTATGCAAAGAAGCTAGCGACCGTTATACAGCTTTACAATGAAGAAGCAGTCATTCATGACGTCTAACCTCCTGACCCATTTTAATGCACACGTACACCTATGGAAACTTTATAAATGTTTGTATAGCTATAGACAACACGTGTGGCGGTCATAGTCTATACTATTGCTCTTATTCGCAAATACCGCTGGAAGGAAAGGTTCAGGGCAGGACTACTCCACTCCAGGTCCTGTAGGTATTTGCACCAGCCATACACTACGCAAACATATTTCATTGACGCAAGGAGGTAAAGTAATTGGTGTAATCAGATAGTGTAGTGTATGGTTCATGGAAATACCTGCAGCACCTGGAGTTGAGTAGCACTGGTTCAGGTTAAGGCTGCATTTGTGAGAGGGGTTTCTGTCTCAGGTGGGAGCGCATACAACAGCACTTCAATAAGAGTTTCCTGTCTCTTACTGTTACCTGGCTATGACATCTGTGATTTCAGTAAATGGGCTCACAGATGTCAAGCACCAAAAATATGATTAATTGGTTATTACTATTATTATTATTTATTGTTGTTGTAATTTTTTATTTTATTATTATAACAGTAATAATAATAATAATAATTATAATTATTGTAATTATTATTATTATTATTATTATTATTATTATTATTATTATTATTATTATTATTAATAATAATAAAATAAACTATTATTAGCATTAGCATTATTCTCAGAACCCAGAAAAGCCCACCATAGCACAGTGGTGTGTGTAAGAAACGGATCAAATGGAAAAGTACTGATGTTCTCCTCAGTGCTCACGCAGAACCTGAGAGAACTCCAGAGAGCTGGTCACAGCACAGGGAGGGGGCGGAGCCAAAAGCGAAGCTCCACGTGGAAGGTGCGTAAATGGACCAGCCTCTGTGACATCATCACTGACGGTTGCCTGGGGCAACATCGGTTTATTTTTCTTTCTTTCTTTCTTTTTTTTTTTTTACCGCTCTGTTTTTTCTCTTACTAACCTTATGAGGGCCCTGTTTCTGTTTTGATTCCGTTCCTGTTTTTTTTTTCTTCTTCCTTCCCAATTTAGAACGAGAATGCGTCGGCAACACGGAGGTGATGTCACGGTCGCGTATTTGCCGTTTACACAAAGCACGGCTGTTTGCCGGCTGCCTGAAGGCTCGACGGTTTGGCGCACATTCCAGCCTCAACTGGACAACCGACCTACCTCAGCCCTCTACCTGCATGGAGCCGAAGGAGACAGCGTTACCGGAAACGAATCAGCGACCTCTGACCTATCAGCTCGTACTGTTTACAGCACATAGTGTTTCACCTATTTTTAGCGTTTTTGTTTTACTCTGACGGTTTTGCTTCGCCAAGCAGAAAAAACAAACAGACGATAAAGAATTTTTTTGTTGTAAAAGTAGGCCTATCTCGGCATCAAGACCAGGGGTGTCCACACTTATTTGAAAAGATTCTTTGGTTGTTTGTTTCAGCCCAGCCCTATGACACCTGATTCTACTTATTGAGGTCTTGGTTGAAGACCATGATTAGTTAATTATTTGAATTAGGTGAATTAGGTAAGTGCTGTAGTACTGGGCTAAAACAAAAACCTGCACCACACCAGGCCTTTTCGGGTAAGATGAAGCACCCCTGCTAAATACTATAAAGACTGCTAATATATTTTATTTCATATTATTTTATTACATATTTTATTTCTTTCTCTCACTCACTCAATTACACACACACACACACATACACTCTCTCTCTCTCTCTCTCTCTCATTTTTAGGTGCTTGCTCCCCAAATTCAAAAGTGCCCGGTGATGTGAAAGGAGGACAGATTTCAGTCTGAGATCTGTCTTCGTCTTTCATGACCCATCTATCAGAAGTGCCTGCTCTTCAGTTAAAATAGCTCACCTGCTCTTCAGTTAAAGTGACTCACCTGCTCTTCAGTTAAAGTGACTCACCTGCTCTTCAGTTAAAATAGCTCATCTGCTCTACAGTTAAAGTGACTCACCTGCTCTCCAGTTAAAATAGCTCATCTGCTCTCCAGTTAAAATAGCTCACCTGCTCTTCAGTTAAAATAGCTCACCTGCTCTTCAGGTAAAGTGACTCACCTGCTCTTCAGTTAAAATAGCTCACCTGCTCTTCAGTTAAAATGACTCACCTGCTCTTCAGTTAAAATAGCTCACCTGCTCTTCAGTTAAAATGACTCACCTGCTCTTCAGTTAAAATGACTCACCTGCTCTTCAGTTAAAATAGCTCACCTGCTCTTCAGTTAAAGTGACTCACCTGCTCTTCAGTTAAAATAGCTCACCTGCTCTTCAGTTAAAATAGCTCACCTGCTCTTCAGTTAAAATAGCTCACCTGCTCTTCAGTTAAAATAGCTCACCTGCTCTTCAGTTAAAATAGCTCACCTGCTCTTCAGTTAAAATAGCTCACCTGCTCTTCAGTTAAAATATCTCACCTGCTCTTCAGGTAAAATAGCTCACCTGCTCTACAGTTAAAATGACTCACCTGCTCTTCAGTTAAAATAGCTCATCTGCTCTTCAGTTAAAATAGCTCACCTGCTCTTCAGTTAAAATAGCTCATCTGCTCTTCAGGTAAAGTGACTCACCTGCTCTTCAGTTAAAATAGCTCACCTGCTCACCAGTTAAAGTGACTCACCTGCTCTCCAGTTAAAATAGCTCACCTGCTCTCCAGTTAAAATAGCTCACCTGCTCTTCAGTTAAAATAGCTCATCTGCTCTTCAGGTAAAGTGACTCACCTGCTCTTCAGTTAAAATAGCTCACCTGCTCTTCAGTTAAAGTGACTCACCTGCTCTTCAGTTAAAATAGCTCATCTGCTCTACAGTTAAAGTGACTCACCTGCTCTCCAGTTAAAATAGCTCATCTGCTCTCCAGTTAAAATAGCTCACCTGCTCTTCAGTTAAAATAGCTCATCTGCTCTTCAGGTAAAGTGACTCACCTGCTCTTCAGTTAAAATAGCTCACCTGCTCTTCAGTTAAAGTGACTCACCTGCTCTCCAGTTAAAATAGCTCACCTGCTCTTCAGTTAAAGTGACTCACCTGCTCTTCAGTTAAAATAGCTCACCTGATCTTCAGTTAAAATAGCTCACCTGCTCTTCAGGTAAAGTGACTCACCTGCTCTTCAGTTAAAATAGCTCACCTGCTCTTCAGTTAAAATAGCTCACCTGCTCTTCAGTTAAAATAGCTCACCTGATCTTCAGTTAAAATAGCTCACCTGATCTTCAGTTAAAATAGCTCACCTGCTCTTCAGTTAAAATAGCTCACCTGCTCTTCAGTTAAAATATCTCACCTGCTCTTCAGGTAAAATAGCTCACCTGCTCTACAGTTAAAATGACTCACCTGCTCTTCAGTTAAAATAGCTCATCTGCTCTTCAGTTAAAATAGCTCACCTGCTCTTCAGTTAAAATAGCTCATCTGCTCTTCAGGTAAAGTGACTCACCTGCTCTTCAGTTAAAATAGCTCACCTGCTCACCAGTTAAAGTGACTCACCTGCTCTCCAGTTAAAATAGCTCACCTGCTCTCCAGTTAAAATAGCTCACCTGCTCTTCAGTTAAAATAGCTCATCTGCTCTTCAGGTAAAGTGACTCACCTGCTCTTCAGTTAAAATAGCTCACCTGCTCTTCAGTTAAAGTGACTCACCTGCTCTCCAGTTAAAATAGCTCACCTGCTCTTCAGTTAAAGTGACTCACCTGCTCTTCAGTTAAAATAGCTCACCTGATCTTCAGTTAAAATAGCTCACCTGCTCTTCAGTTAAAGTGACTCACCTGCTCTTCAGTTAAAATAGCTCACCTGCTCTTCAGTTAAAATAGCTCACCTGCTCTTCAGTTAAAATAGCTCACCTGCTCTTCAGTTAAAATAGCTCACCTGATCTTCAGTTAAAATAGCTCACCTGATCTTCAGTTAAAATAGCTCACCTGCTCTACAGTTAAAATAGCTCACCTGCTCTTCAGTTAAAATATCTCACCTGCTCTTCAGGTAAAATAGCTCACCTGCTCTACAGTTAAAATGACTCACCTGCTCTTCAGTTAAAATAGCTCATCTGCTCTTCAGTTAAAATAGCTCTCCTGCTCTTCAGTTAAAATAGCTCATCTGCTCTTCAGTTAAAATAGCTCACCTGATCTTCAGTTAAAATAGCTCACCTGCTCTTCAGGTAAAGTGACTCACCTGCTCTTCAGTTAAAGTGACTCACCTGCTCTTCAGTTAAAGTGACTCACCTGCTCTTCAGGTAAAATAGCTCACCTGGTCTTCTGTAAAAATGACTCACCTGCTTTTCTGTTAGAACAGCTCACCTGGTCAAAATGGCCGACGTAATGGCATTGTGATCTCAGAAATCTACGGACAGGGCCCTTTCTGGGCCACGAGGGTGGTCACCTGGGGCGCCAAATGAAGAGGGGGCGGGGTGCGTGGGGGGCGGGACGGGGGGAAGAAATCCCCATGTTTTTGGCAGTAACTGCTCTCTTTATTCAGACATAGTTCCACAGTTCTGCTACAGAACTGCAGACAGTGTCCCCGCCCCGCTGCAGCCTGAATGTGCACGTGATTGGGTTCGCTTTGCTGGGAAGCTTCGGTCTTCCGTCCTGCGGATCGTGGTGTTCCCCCTCAAGCCCCGCTCAGACACAACAAGCCGTCGTTGGAAGGCTGCCCCCCCGTTACCCACGCTGCACGCGGTCGCCTTCCCGCTTTCCCGTTCGCTCGCTAAAAACTCCGACCGCTCGTCCGGTAAACGTCGCTAATCACGTAGGAGGCTCGTCTGGCGCACAGCAGGAATGACGCGTGCGCACGTGCGTGTGTGTGTGGGTTTGAGTGCGCTCTGGCACCCCGGCGCAGGGCTTTTACTGTAAAGGAGCGTCGGATAAGCGAGAGGGGAACGGAACGGTCAGTGGACACCGGCCAGGGTACTCTGCTCTTTTGTTTTTCCTCCACCGCCGAAGTAACGGAAATCGACGTCACGGCGGCTAACGCTCGCCAGGGGGTCCGGGCCGGGCCCTGTCGCCGGGGTAACGAGCGGAACGCTCGCCAGTCGCTAGAGGAATGCGGGACGGGGTAGCGGGGGTCAGAAAGGGAATCTCTGCTCGTGCTGTCGCAGCGCGCTCGAGCCAGAGGCCATTTGGCGAAGTGTCCGAGCTTTGGAAGGTAAACGTCGAGCAGAAGCAGGTGCGCCCAATCGGGTGCCATGGCTTTCCTCTCATTTCTTTTCTTTTCTCTTTGTCCCCTCTTGGACAGCCAGGGGAGGCAGAATGGAGATTCTCTGCGGTGTCCTGCTCCTGGCTCTGTATAAGGAGACTGGAAGACAGGCTATTTCCATCCCCGCTGCTCAGAGATAAACAGACCTGGGGGGGGGTGGGGGGTGGGGCGGTGGGAGGGCAGTGGGGGGGGGGGGGGGGGGCTGGCCCTTTCGTTCACCACGACAGACTGACATAACTGGAGAAGACACGTGCCAATTCTCACCGCAAAACAAGCAGCCCTCTCTTGTCAGGAGAAAAAAAAGAGCTATTTTCTCCTTAAAAGGGCACAGCGCACACCGCTGAGGGCTCGCCCTCTTGGGGATATGTCACCGGCCTTGTGCACAAACCACGAGTTACAGGTCCTGCTTTTTTCTCTCTTTTTACGCATGAGGGATTCCGTCCAGCTCCGCTTACTGTAAACATCTTAACTAAACAACTCGATAAAGTTGGTTCAAATCCACATTTCGCCAAGCCGTGACGCTATGCAAGTGGAGAAAAATAAACGAATAACGAAAGAAAATGAAATGAAAAACGATAAATAAAATACTGTTTTCCTGATCCAACGCTGCAACTGATCCTGTCTGTCTGAGCGGGTTTTGTGTGTGTTTGTGCGTGTGTGTGTTTGTGCCCATGTTTGTGTTCACGTTTGTGTGTGTGTGTGTGTGTTTGTGCCCATGTTTGTGTTCACGTTTGTGTGTGTGTGTGTGTTTGTGCCCGTGATTGTGTTCACGTTTGTGTTTGTGTGTGTGTTTGTGTGTGTGTGTGTTTGTGCCCGTGATTGTGTTCACGTTTGTGTGTGTGTGTGTGGGTTGTGCTCGTGTTTGTGTTCACGAATGTGTGTGTGTTTGTGTGTGTGTGTGTGTGTGTGTGTGTGGGTTGTGCTCGTGTTCGTGTTCACGTTTGTGTGTGTGGGTTGTGCACCAGAATGCGCCATCTTGCTGCACGCTCCACGGTCATTACCCTGTAGTATGGTGCGGCCGACACAGCCAGGCCGCATGTCCCCGACGCACCAGAGGAGGTGCTAGTGAGCAATGAAGCGAGGTTTACCCGGACAACCAAAAGCCTCCATGCCTAGGCCAGGCTGCGGGTGATTATGTGCATCACTGCGGGTCTCCCAGTCACAATGAGCAGCAGCATGGGGGAAATGGATCATGTGCATTATGGGTAACGGAGTCTCTATTGAGTATCATATACTTACATTCAAATTAATTACCTGTTGGCAGTGTGCAGCTGGAGTGCTCATACAAAATAGTTTTTTTTAAGTCTTTTTTTTTTTTAAAGCTGCTACATCGTCTCAGTTCACTGAGGTCAGAGCTGGTTAGGCGGTCAACCCCCATCAAGGCCTCCCCCCCCCCCTTCGTGCCTGGGTAGGATACAACTCATAGAAATGTTTGCCTTGGGCTTCCAACAGCCATTTGTTTATAACTGGCTCTGACAGTAGTTGTTGTTTTAATGGATGTTAAAATTGCATAACCTTTGCTTTACTTTTTTTAAATGCTCACCTCCTTCGATAGGAGAGGGTGTGGAACAGTATCACTTAAAGGTCACCTGTGCACCTCGCTGGTTTTTGAAACGAGGATCTTGGAAAAGTACTGATGACCTCCGGGTGCTGCGGGGTTTTTTCCACCTCTGGAGCGATCCTCCCTAAATCAACATCTCGACCGCGGCAGGACAATGAAGAAGGCTGCCCGTTTTCTCCTGCTTTGTTTTGGCCACTCGTGTCGACACTTTGTCTTGTTTGAGTGTTTGTCATCTGCTTTTTCATGTTGGGGTGGGGGGAGGGGGAGGGGGAAGGGTATGGTTTGGGAGGGATGGAAAACAAGGAGAGGGAGAGGTTTACTGGGTGATAACTAGAAGAAATTTAATTAAAGAGGCTGGTGTGTACAGTGTGATTGTGTCACGGGTTTGATGACCCACTTCTACCCCGACATGTAGATCTGCCTTTATCTGATGGGTTGTTTGCAGTCACCCTGACCCTTTTTTTCATTTTCAATTTGAATACAGTTTCCAGTTTATAGCCTGAATCTCGATATTAATGCGTATGTGTCATTGTGATGTTCGGTCTGAGTCAGGTCTTTAGAGACTGCGGTTGTTTAGTTCGCCATTTCCTCTTAAAAACTTCTGAATGAATCGAAGAGAGGGTGACGTTTCCGCTTTTAGAAACGGTATGTAGGTGAGTGCGTGCACGTGGTTTGTGGTGGGTGGAGGCGGGGAGGGGGTGGGTTGCCTTCAGATATTACTGAACCTGTGTTTAGCAGTTGTCTACGACCATGAAATGCACTTTTTTGTACGTCGCTTTGGATAAAAGCGTCTGCCAAATGAATGTAATGTAATGTAATATTAAAAAGGAGGGAAACTTCAATTTTGCGATGGAGAGGTTTTTAATGCATAATTTGTGGCATGCTGCTTGTATGCCTGACCAAATATAAGGGGGTGTGTGTGTTGGGGGGGGGGGAGGGGGCGGTGTGAGAGGTGAGACTGCAACTGAACTTGCTTTGTGAGTTTTCAAAGTGGGGGGTGGGGGGGGCGGTTGCTGGAGGTTTCCACTTGCTACACTTGCTCACCCTCCAGAGCTCACTGATCCCCTTGAACGCTGCTTCCAGGATAATTTAGAACAGATTTTTACAGCAGGTTACCTTAAGAGTACATACAAATAACTGTTTTGTTTGTGTGGACGTACGTCTTTGTGTGTGTGTGTGTGCATGTGTGTGTTTGCGTGTGTGTGCGTGTGTGTGTGTGTGCGCTTGTGTGTGCATGCTTGTATGTTTGCATGTGCATGAGTGTGCATGCATATGTGCACATGCGCGTGTTTGTGTGTGTGTGTGCGCGCGCGTGCATGCACGTGTTTATGCGTGCATGTGCTTCCTTCGCTGACTTTTATTCAACACGTCAAGTGTTCCAGGTCCCCGTGCTTTATTCCCATTTAAACAGAAATAGAGCATGTGATTTACTGGAACGTGTCATTATAAAGTGCTTGATTAGACCCCCTGGGAAAGTGCCATTAATCTCTCTCAGCTGAAGAGCCTTCAGTCCTCCCCTGATGCAAAACGCAAAGCGCACATGCCCTAGTAAGGAAAGGTCACTTGTGCACGGCCTCCCTCATCTGCACAGTCATCATTCGCGGTTGAACAGGAAGCCCGTGTGTGAGTCAGAGATAACGCTTTTTCCCCAACTCCTGACCCAAACCCAAGTGTGTCTGATACACTGGCAGCCTGAGAAGGCCCTGAACAACAGAGACAAAAGTACATGCACCAACTTATCAAGACACGCACTCGCACACACACACACTCACACACACGCACTCACACACACACATGCTCACATACACAAACACACAGGAACTCTCTCACTCTCTCTCACACACACACACACACACACACACACACGCACCCACATGCTCACATACACAAACACACAGGAACTCTCTCACACACACACACACACACTCACACACTCACCCACACACACACATACTGTACACACACACACACACACACGCACCCACACACACACATGCTCACATACACAAACACACAGGAACTCTCTCACTCTCTCACACACACACACACTCACACACTCACACACACACACTCTAACAGACATACACACACACTCACTCATTCGCACACACATAAACATATGGACTTGCTGACAGGCATATACATAAAATTACTCTCAGACATGGATAGACAAGCAGACACAAACACACACACACACACACAGAACGTGCATTTACAAACTTATTTTAAAAATACACTGACCCACAAACGTTTTAAATAGCATTGCGGTTGCGGGGCTGCTTTTCGCTAATCCACACCCGATCGAGGGTGACAAGTCCAACAATGACCTGAAAGGAGGTCTCGAAGGCGTCGAAAAAGCCTTCAGAACAAAAAGTAGGGCGCCAGATTTCGTCCGGGGCCGTTGTCTTCGACGCGCGAACGAAGGCCTTCGCGATAAGAGCGCCTCTCGCGAATAACGGTCAGGCCGTCTTGCGTTTACAATGAACTGGAAACGTTTTGTATTCACATTCATTGAATTTTATGTAACTTTATGTTACATGAAAGGTTGTGTATTTCTCATTCACCTGTGCATGAGCAAACAGAGTGCATCTGAACGATGGGGGCCGAGGTGCAAACGAAAGAGACTACAGAGATGCAAACGACACAATGCAGACGATATAAACAATAGCGCAGGGCTTGCGCATGGTTACATAAAAACGAGAAAATGATATAATAATAATATAATAGAATAAATGAAACTGGGTCAGTCTTGTTAAAAGTCAAAAGTCGGTCAAGGAAATTCAAAGACAATCAGCATGACGTAATTAAAAAAACCAGCCGGGGGTGAGGGTGTTCAGGCCAGGTGTGTGTGAGTGCTCGGTGGCTGCAGGGTGTGTGTGTATGCGGTGTGGGGGTTGAGATGCAGGATGTGTGTGTATGCGGTGTGCGGGTTTTTGGGGGGTGAGAGTATTCAGGCCAGGTGTGTGTGAGTGCTCGGTGGCTGCAGGGTGTGTGTGTATGCGGTGTGCAGGTTTTTGTGGGGTGAGGGTATTCAGACCTGTGTGTGTGAGTGCTCAGTGGCTGCAGGGTGTGTGTGTATGCGGTGTGCAGGTTTTTGGGGGGTGAGTGTTGTAGTCTGTATTTCCCGGTCACTTGTCTCCCCAGTACTGTCTCTGTGTCTGTGTTCCCTGAGCTGCTTCACTCCCCTGTACTTGTGTGATTTCACTATTCGGGTGGTTCCGGGTTTTCGTGGTTTCCCCCCTTCTTTCCAGTCTCGCTTTACTTTCTTCCTGCTGATTTCTAGTTTTACTAATTTCTACTAATCCTTACTAACTTATAGATTGTAAAGTACTAACCTCGCTAATATACTAACATGTGAATATTACTAATGGACTAACACACACTAGTTTTGGGTTTTTGATAGTTTAGATCACTATACTAATACATTAACCAGTCTCCCCTTTTCCATGCTGCGCTGTAGCTCCGCCCCTTTTCTTTCTAGCCTGCTCTAACGCTGAGTTCTGCAATTGCCTGCACCTGTCTCTTGCGCTAACTGCACCTCTCTCTCTGCACGTGTTTTACCTGCTAAACCCAGGCCGTCTGTTATCATTGTTGTCTATGTGATTCCAGTCCGCGTTTTGTCAGTCCCGTCATTTAATTAGTTATCCTAATGTTCTTCACCTGGATGTTGTTTGTTACTCCGCCCTCACTCACGTAACCCCTCCTTGATTGTTACCTTCCCCAGTGTATAAATGTCAGTCTTTTCCACCATGTCCCTGTCAGAACGTTGATCATATTCATTGTGCCGATTATTTGTAAGCCTTTGTTTATTGAGATTCTTGCGACACCCTTTGCCCGACTTCGAGTTTGCCTGCCCCTTTTGGTTTTGTTTGATCTGGTTCGACCTTCGCTTTTCTTTGACTTCTCTTTTGCCTGCCCCTTTGTACCTTCGCTATTCTGATCTCCTGGTTTTTGACTTTTTGCCTGTCTTTTTACTTTTCTTTTGGAAACTCGATTCTGTACCGCACTCTCTCTGATCACCTGGCTTCGAACTTCGCACTGATTAAAGACAACGTTTTTGGATTTCCTGGTCTGCGTGTGGGTCCTTACACAGAACATCACAGTACGTTCTGACCAGGATGGACCCAGCGGACCCTGCCCAGGTACAATTTGTACTTGGGCAGCAGGGAGCCATGTTGGGACGCCACCAGTCCCACTTGGAGTCGGTCTCTCACCAGCTGCAGACCCTAACCTCCTGCGTGGTGGAGCTGATATCTGCACTCCGGGCTTCCTCGCCTGGCTTCGCTCCCCAGCAACCTGCGGCTCCCGCTACGCCTGACATCCCACCTGTACGTGCTCGTGAGCCCGACCTTCCTCCTCCGGAGAAGTATGACGGAGAACCTGGTGGCTGCCGCCCATTCCTTACCCAGTGCCGGCTGATCTTCCAGCTACAGCCAGCTACCTTCCCCACTGAGCAGGCCCGAGTTGCCTACATCATCACGCAGCTCACCGGGCGAGCTAGGAAGTGGGAACGGCTGCCTGGGAGGAGGGGCTTCCCTGCGTGCAGACCTCCACGCTGCTCGCAGAAGAGATGAAACGGGTCTTCGACCGCTCCAAGCACGGCCATGATGCGGCGCAAGAACTCCTGCGCATGCGCCAAGGGGGAATGACGGTGTCGGACTTCGCCATCGACTTTCGTACTCTGGCTACCGCCAGTGGCTGGGAGGAGAAATCTCAGTACGACACCTTCCTCAATGGCCTGTCTGAGAGCGTGAAGGACGAGCTGCTGACCCGGGACCTGCCCGAGGACCTAAACGATCTCATTGCCCTGGCTATCCGCGTGGATTCACGCATCCGAGAGCGCCAACGGGCTCGCAGTCAAGGGTCTACAACCGAGCAGTCACTGAGAGGTCCAGAACCACTGCTGCACCTTCTACCAATCTCAAACCTCCTCCAGTCATGATGTCGGACCCGGAGCCGATGCAAGTCAACCGTGCTCGCCTGACCAAGGAGGAGAGGGATAGAAGAATGCACACCAGGTCATGCCTCTACTGTGGGAAACCAGACCACTATGTCGCAGCCTGCCCGCTAAAAAGACAACGCCCGCTAGTGTGTCGAGAAGCACTAGTGGGTATGGTTCCAACCGAATCCTCCTCCAAACACCGGACTTGCCTGCCTGTCAACATTGAGTGGGATGGACGAACCAAGGGGACCACCGCCCTCATCGACTCCGGGGCCGAGGAGAACTTCCTGGACGCTGGGGCCGCCGAGAGATGGGGGATCCCCTTGGAGAAGATGTCATGCCCCCTAGTGGTCAACTCGCTCAATGGTCAAAGGTTGGCGAATATTACTCACACCAGCGTTCCTCTCAAGGTTCGGCTCTCCGGCAACCATCAAGAGGAGCTTCGGCTCCACATCATTGAATCTCCCCACTCACCCATCATTCTCGGGCATCCCTGGCTTGAGAAGCACAACCCCACCTTGGAGTGGAACTCGCACAAGATTTTGGGCTGGAGCCCATTCTGTTTAGCATCTTGTCTGCGAGAGGCCCATTCTTCTGTTCCTGAGTCACCTCCCCCGAGAAGCCGACGGACCTGTCGGCGGTTCCTCCCGAGTACCTGGACCTTGAAGAGGTCTTCAGCAAGTCCCGAGCCACCTCTCTGCCTCCTCACCGCCCTTACGACTGCACCATTGACCTGAAGCCCGGCACCACTCCCACCAGAGGTCGATTGTTCTCTCTGTCTCGGTCGGAGACGGAAGCTATGAATAAATACCTCCAGGAGTCCTTGACTGCCGGCATCATCCGTCCTTCATCCTCACCAGCAGGGGCTGGATTCTTCTTTGTGGGGAAGAAGGATGGCTCACTCCGGCCTTGCGTCGACTACCGAGCCCTCAATGACATTACGATCAAGAACCGTTACCCACTCCCCTCATGGCTTCCGCCTTTGAACTCCTGCAAGGAGCCACCATATTCACCAAGCTGGACCTGCGCAACGCCTATCACCTGGTGCGCATTCGAGGGCGATGAATGGAAGACAGCCTTCAACACTCCTACCGGACACTGGGAGTATTTGGTGATGCCCTTCGGGCTCACAAACGCACCAGCTATTTTCCAGACACTGGTGAATGATGTTCTGAGGGACTGGATAAATAAGTTTGTTTTTGTATACCTGGATGACATCCTGATCTTTTCCAAAACTAAGGAGGAACATATCATCCAGGTCCGCAAGGTGCTCCAGAGACTGTTGGAGAACCGCTTATTTGTCAAGGCGGAGAAATGTGAGTTTAGTTGCAACACCACTTCTTTCCTGGGATACATCATCTCCGCCGGCAGCATTCAGATGGACCCCCAGAAGATCCGGGCGGTTGTGGAATGGCCTCAGCCAGACTGTCGTCGGGAACTGCAACGTTTCCTGGGCTTCGCCAACTTTTACCGCCGTTTCATCCGTAATTACAGTTCTCTGGCAGCCCCACTCACCGCCCTCACATCCATTAAGACCCGATTCCAGTGGAACGCCCAGGCTGAAACAGCCTTCCGAGCCCTCAAAAACCACTTCACCTCTGCACCCATCCTTGTTCATCCTGACTCCGCGGCTCAGTTCATCGTAGAGGTTGATGCCTCCAACATTGGGGTGGGAGCCGTTCTCTCTCAGCGTTCCTCCAGGGACAATAAGATCCATCCCTGTGCCTACTTCTCTCACCGCCTGACACCCACAGAACAGAACTATGACATTGGGAACCGTGAGCTGTTGGCGGTGAGGATGGCTTTGGGAGAATGGCGCCATTGGCTTGAGGGCTCTCAAACACCTTTCCTGGTGTGGACTGATCATAAGAACCTGGAGTACCTTCACACAGCCAAACGCCTCAACTCTCGCCAGGCCCGATGGGCACTATTCTTCTCCAGATTTGACTTTACCCTTGCTTACCGCCCCGGGTCAAAGAATACCAAGCCTGACGCCCTCTCCCGCCGGTTTGAACCACCCACCAAAGATCCTTCACCTGACACCATCCTCCCGCGGAGCTGTTTCATCAATGCCATTCACTTGGACATCGAGGAGATGGTTCGTAAGGCCCAGGAGGATGAGGCTGGTCCAAGTAATTGCCCAGCGGATCGTCTCTACGTTCCTGCCCAAGTCCGCTCTCAAGTTCTCCTTTGGGGCCACGCTTCGCAACTCTCATGCCACCCGGGGGCCACCAGAACCAGGACATTTATTCAGAGACGTTTTTGGTGGCCCTCCATGAAACAAGAGATCTTGGACTTTGTGGCTGCCTGCTTGGTCTGTGCCCAGAACAAACCCTCTCACCACCCACCCTCAGGTCTGTTACAGCCCCTCCCCATCCCACACCGCCCCTGGTCTCACATAGCATTAGATTTCATCACAGGCTTACCCCCATCCAACACTTTCACCACTATCCTCACCATAGTTGATAGGTTCTCTAAAGCTGTTCACTTCGTTCCCCTCACCAAGCTTCCCTCTGCCAAAGAAACTGCCAACTTACTCATTCATCACGTTATTAGATTACACGGCATCCCCACTAATATAGTTTCCGATAGAGGCCCCCAGTTCACTGCACGTTTCTGGAAAGCTTTCTGCTCACTGTTGGGTTCCTCCATTAGCCTATCCTCAGGATTTCACCCCCAGACCAATGGCCAGACCGAGCGGGCCAATCAAGTGATCGAAACTGTCCTTAGATGCCTCTGCTCCAAGAACCCCACCTCATGGTCTTATCAACTACCCTGGGCAGAGTATGCCATTAACTCACACACCTCCGCTTCCAAACTTTCTCCGTTCGAGTGCTGCCTAGGGTACCAGCCGCCTCTATTCCCTAGTCAGGAGGAGGAGGTGGGGGTCCCCTCAGCTGAAGCCTTCATCCGCCGCTGCAGGAGAACATGGAAGACCGCTCGCCTCAACTTGCTTCGCGCCAGCGCCAGGATGAAGGTGACGGCCGATCGCCGCCGCTCTAAAGCCCCCTCCTACAGAGTTGGACAGCGTGTTTGGCTCACCACCAGAGACATTCCCCTACGTGTTGAGTCCCAGAAGTTAGCTCCTCGTTTTATTGGCCCCTTCCCTATTGTTAAAATCCTCAGCCCCACTGCTGTTATATTAAAGTTACCCTCCACCATGCGCAGAATTCACCCCACTTTTCATGTTTCCCGCTTAAAACCCGTTGTTACCCATCCCCTCTGCCCTGCCCTGAGCCCCCCCTCCCCCCGACTCATTGATGGTGGTGATGCCTACACCGTGAACAAACTGTTGGATGTTCGTCGTCGGGGTCGCGGCCTTCAGTACCTGGTGGACTGGGAAGGCTACGGCCCCGAGGAAAGAAGCTGGATCCCCTCTCGCTTCATTTTGGATAAGCAGATGGTTAAGGACTTTCATGTCAAACACCCTGTACCACCGGTGAAAACGCCAAGAGGCGTTTCCTAGGGGGGGGTACTGTTGTAGTCTGTATTTCCCGGTCACTTGTCTCCCCAGTACTGTCTCTGTGTCTGTGTTCCCTGAGCTGCTTCACTCCCCTGTACTTGTGTGATTTCACTATTCGGGTGGTTCCGGGTTTTCGTGGTTTCCCCCTTCTTTCCAGTCTCGCTTTACTTTCTTCCTGCTGATTTCTAGTTTTACTAATTTCTACTAATCCTTACTAACTTATAGATTGTAAAGTACTAACCTCGCTAATATACTAACATGTGAATATTACTAATGGACTAACACACACTAGTTTTGGGTTTTTGATAGTTTAGATCACTATACTAATACATTAACCAGTCTCCCCTTTTCCATGCTGCGCTGTAGCTCCGCCCCTTTTCTTTCTAGCCTGCTCTAACGCTGAGTTCTGCAATTGCCTGCACCTGTCTCTTGCGCTAACTGCACCTCTCTCTCTCTGCACGTGTTTTACCTGCTAAACCCAGGCCGTCTGTTATCATTGTTGTCTATGTGATTCCAGTCCGCGTTTTGTCAGTCCCCTGTCATTTAATTAGTTATCCTAATGTTCTTCACCTGGATGTTGTTTGTTACTCCGCCCTCACTCACGTAACCCCTCCTTGATTGTTACCTTCCCCAGTGTATAAATGTCAGTCTTTTCCACCATGTCCCTGTCAGAACGTTGATCATATTCATTGTGCCGATTATTTGTAAGCCTTTGTTTATTGAGATTCTTGCGACACCCCTTTGCCCGACTTCGAGTTTGCCTGCCCCTTTTGGTTTTGTTTGATCTGGTTCGACCTTCGCTTTTCTTTGACTTCTCTTTTGCCTGCCCCTTTGTACCTTCGCTATTCTGATCTCCTGGTTTTTGACTTTTTGCCTGTCTTTTTACTTTTCTTTTGGAAACTCGATTCTGTACCGCACTCTCTCTGATCACCTGGCTTCGAACTTCGCACTGATTAAAGACAACGTTTTTTGGATTTCCCTGGTCTGCGTGTGGGTCCTTACACAGAACATCACAGTGAGGGTATTCAGGCCAGGTGTGTGTGAGTGCTCGGTGGCTGCAGGGTGTGTGTGTATGCGGTGTGCAGGTTTTTGGGGGGTGAGGGTATTCAGGCCAGGTGTGTGTGAGTGCTCGGTGGCTGCAGGGTGTTCATGAGTCTTGCACACTGAGGGGGGAAGCTGCTGCTCAGGCTGGCAGTGCTGGGTTTTAATGCTGCAGTACCTCCTTCCAGATGGCGGGAGGGCACAGATGCTGTGTGTGGGGTGGGAGGGGTCCCACTAGCTGCTCCACCTCCATACTGTGTGTGACGTTTCATCATTGATCTTCACTCCTGGTCTTCCATCAGTTAAAGCAGTGGATTACCCAGTTAACTTGCCTCCCTGGGTTTCTTGGGTCTGAACTGGTTGCTGATGTGAAGGCGAGAACAAGATCTAGCCGACCCTTCGGCTGTCTAGGACCAGGGATGAAGTGTCACTGTAGTATGGGGTTGGTGCTGGGGGAGTTGGTGGGTCAGTGCTGGGGGAGGTGGTGGGTCAGTGCTGGGGGAGTTGGTGGATGGGTGCTGGGGGAGTTGGTGGGTCAGTGCTGGGGGAGTTGGTGGGTCAGTGCTGGGGCAGTTGGTGGGTCGGTGCTGGGGGAGTTGGTGGGTCAGTGCAGGGGGAGTTGGTGGGTCAGTGCTGGGGAGTTGGTGGGTCAGTGCTGGGGGAGTTGGTGGGTCAGTGCTGGGGCAGTTGGTGGGTCGGTGCTGGGGGAGTTGGTGGGTCAGTGCAGGGGGAGTTGGTGGGTCAGTGCTGGGGGAGTTGGTGGGTCAGTGCAGGGGGAGTTGGTGGGTCAGTGCTGGGGGAGGTGGTGGGTCGGTGCTGGGGAAGTTGGTGGGTGAGTGCAGGGGGAGTTGGTGGGTCAGTGCTGGGGAAGTTGGTGGGTCAGTGCTGGAGGAGTTGGTGGGTCACACACACATAAACATATGGACTTGCTGACAGGCATATATATAAAATTACTCTCAGACATGGATAGACAAGCAGACACAAACACACACACACACACACACACAGAACGTGCATTCACAAACTTAAAAATACACTGACCCACAAGCGTTTTAAATAGCATTGCGGTTGCGGGGCTGCTTTTCGCTAATCCACACCCGATCGAGGGTGACAAGTCCAACAATGACCTGAAAGGAGGTCTCGAAGGCGTCGAAAAAACCTTCAGAACAAAAACTAGGGCGCTAGATTTCGTCCGGGGCCGTTGTCTTCGACGCGCGGACGAAGGCCTTCGCGATAAGAGCGCCTCTCGCGAATAACAGTCAGGCCGTCTCGTGTTTACAATGAACTGGAAACGTTTTGTATTCACATTCATTGAATTTTATGTAACTTTATGTTACATGAAAGGTTGTTTATTTCTCAATCACCTGTGCATGAGCAAACAGAGTGCATCTGAACGATGGGGGCCGAGGTGCAAACGAAAGAGACTACAGAGATGCAAACGACACAATGCAGACGATATAAACAATAGCGCAGGGCTTGCGCATGGTTACATAAAAACGAGAAAATGATAAATAAATGAAACGGGGTCAGTCTTGTTAAAAGTCAAAAGTCGGTCAAGGAAATTCAAAGACAATCAGCATGACGTAATTAAAAAAACCAGCCGGGGGTGAGGGTGTTCAGGCCAGGTGTGTGTGAGTGCTCGGTGGCTGCAGGGTGTGTGTGTATGTGGTGTGGGGGTTGAGATGCAGGATGTGTGTGTATGCGGTGTGCGGGTTTTTGGGGGGTGAGGGTATTCA
This sequence comes from Anguilla rostrata, assembly GCF_018555375.3. NCBI lineage: Eukaryota > Metazoa > Chordata > Actinopteri > Anguilliformes > Anguillidae > Anguilla > Anguilla rostrata. The sequence continues at coordinate 39,005,609 of NC_057946.1, read as the reverse complement.
GGCCTGTGTGTGTGAGTGCTCAGTGGCTGCATGGTGTGTGTGTATGCGGTGTGCGGGTTTTTGGGGGGTGAGGGTATTCAGGCCTGTGTGTGTGTGAGTGCTCGGTGGCTGCAGGGTGTGTGTGTATGCGGTGTGCAGGTTTTTGGAGGGTGAGGGTATTCTGGCCTGTGTGTGTGAGTGCTCAGTGGCTGCAGGGTGTGTGTGTATGCGGTGTGCAGGTTTTTGGGGGGTGAGGGTATTCAGGCCAGGTGTGTGTGAGTGCTCGGTGGCTGCAGGGTGTGTGTGTATGCGGTGTGCAGGTTTTTGGGGGGTGAGGGTATTCAGGCCAGGTGTGTGTGAGTGCTCGGTGGCTGCAGGGTGTGTGTGTATGCGGTGTGGGGTTGAGATGCAGGATGTGTGTGTATGCGGTGTGCAGGTTTTTGGGGGGTGAGGGTATTCAGGCCAGGTGTGTGTGAGTGCTCGGTGGCTGCAGGGTGTTCATGAGTCTTGCACACTGAGGGGGGAAGCTGCTGCTCAGGCTGGCAGTGCTGGTTTTTAATGCTGCAGTACCTCCTTCCAGATGGCGGGAGGGCAGAGATGCTGTGTGCGGGGTGGGAGGGGTCCCACTAGCTGCTCCACCTCCATACTGTATGTGAGGTTTCATCATTGATCTTCACTCCAGGTCTTCAATCAGTTAAAGCAGTGGATTACCCGGTTAACTTGCCTCCCTGGGTTTCTTGGGTCTAAACTGGTTCCTGATGTGAAGGCGAGGACGAGGTCTAACCGACCCTTCGGCTGTCTAGGACCAGGGATGAAGTGTCACTGTAGTATGGGGTCGGTGCAGGGGGAGTTGGTGGGTCAGTGCTGGGAGAGCTGGTGGGTCAGTGCTGGGGGAGTTGGTGGGTCAGTGCTGGGGGAGTTGGTGGGTCAGTGCTGGGGCAGTTGGTGGATGGGTGCAGGGGGAGTTGGTGGGTCAGTGCTGGGGGAGTTGGTGGGTGGGTGCAGGGGAGTTGGTGGATGGGTGCTGGGGAGTTGGTGGGTCAGTGCTGGGGAGTTGGTGGGTCAGTGCTGGGGAGTTGGTGGGTCAGTGCTGGGGGAGTTGGTGGTTGGGTGCAGGGGGAGTTGGTGGGTCGGTGCTGGGGGAGTTGGTGGGTCAGTGCTGGGGAGTTGGTGGTCGGTGCTGGGGAGTTGGTGGGTCGTGCTGGGGGAGTTGGTGGGTCGGTGCTGGGGAGTTGGGGTCAGTGCTGGGGAGTTGGTGGTTGGGTGCAGGGGGTTGGTGGGTCAGTGCTGGGGGAGTTGGTGGGTCAGTGCTGGGGGAGTTGGTGGTTGGGTGCTGTCACTGGGGGCAGGTGCAGTTTGAACCAATGGAAAAACTCAGCTGAAACTCGCCTGGTCCCAAACAAAGATGGTGTCCCCAAAAAAATGAAGACAGGGGTTCTTCCCAAAACCGCCGTGAGACCTTTTCTCTGTCTTCAGTGAGATAGAAGAGGGGCGGGCAGGGGGAGGGGGGCTTCCAAAAACAATCCTGCCAACGATGAGGTAATCCAAACTGCAGGTTTTTCAGATTTAAAAACAGGGGAAGGAATGAGCTCATTATTTCTGGTAAATCCATTTATGAAATTCTCAAAGCTGCTCGAACCAGAGCCCAAAAGGCATATTTTGATACTATTTCACTTTACAATGCAGATTTTATCAATGAAGTTAAATTTCTGCAAGTATTTTTACAAAATGCTCCCATACACTCAGGGTTCACACAGGGGAATTTATGATAACATGTTAAAACTGATATGCATATATATATATGTGTGTGTGTGTGTGTGTGTGTGTGTGTGTGTGTGTTTAAATATGTGCCTGTGCCGACATTCATCTGTGGGGTGTACAATGAGGTGAATGGGATTTGATGATGTGCTTGTGCCCCCTGCTGGAAATACACTGTATTACACAGCACACTTGGCCAGTCGATCTTATTCTGTCCACTTAGTAAGAATGTATAACTATCAGCTCAGTAGTGCTTGTGTCTTGTGCCTTTTTTGCAATGGCTGTGACAACCATATTATTTTGTTTCTTTATATTTGTGTCACATTAGACTTTTTTTATTTTTTTATTTTCATTGCTGGAGCTTTTTCTGTGAAGCATTGTACAATAATTTGCTTTTGTGTTCCACAACACCAAACCCTGAAAACGTCTATATACAGCTTTCAAGTTGTGAAGTCGGGCATTTTTAATATCGCTCTCTTCAGCTTGGGGAAGTTCTGTCAATGGATGTATGCTCCTGCTCTGTTTCAAATGACATTCCTAATTGGATAGTGAAAATTCAACAACATGTTTTGCAGTTTAATTTACATTGTGTGCCTGCATAATTTGACACATGATTAAAATTCACATTCAAAAATCCAATTTGCATTTTAATGTTTGCATTTGCATATTGTCTGCCAAATTTACCATTATTTACCAATACCATTTGACATTTAATTTTCTAAGTGCTACCGGATATCACCCTCTCATATTGAAAGAGGACTATGGAATATGAAAAGAATGTTGAATACATTTATCCTTGTTTGGCACAGACATAAATCGTTATTTTAAAAAATGTTTTCTCCAAAGAGAGTTCACTTTCTGGTGTTTTTGGTATTTATCCATTTTAGTGTATAATTATAATAATACATAGTGTATAGTTCATTGCTCCAGACCGCTATAGTGTGCAATGAAGGATATTTTAGATATTTAGTCTCTGATGACCTGCTGGCTTTAGATTGGTAGGTATTGGGCATTAGGTGTCAGTGTTAAAAACATCAGGAGGATTCTATCTGAATTTTAACCCTTTGATGAGTAGGTCATTTGGAATTTTTTATTTATTATTATTTTTTTTTCAAAATTCTAAGTCATTGTTCTATAACTCCATTGCTTTCAATTGCCACCAACTGAAAGTTAACATTTAAAATTTAAAATTTAATAAATATAATTCTACAGATCTTATTGTTGACGATACACGTCCATAAATAAGCCACATTTTTGTGTTGTGATTTTCATTTCAGAGATGTAAGTTTTTGTGTTTGTTTTCCTTCTGTTTCTGTGTTTTGTACTTCAGAGCCAGCGTAAGATCACCCCCTACTGGCTCATCAACAGTACTACCGGCAGTAACATGGCTTTCTCTGTTCTTCCGCCAGAGCAGTACCCAGACCAGCTTAGCTTTAGCCACCCAGGTGGAAAAGGCTTCATTGTTGACAGTCTCTAACCTGTCACTAAATGGCTTTCCTGCAAACAAATTTTCGGTTCCCAGAACATTTCCGGCATGTTACTGTAAACGTTCTCAAAATGTTCATTCGTCTGGTTTCCCACTGTCCTTCGAGTGGTATTGTTTTTCACAGCACTTTGCAGTTCTTTTCTGTCTATTCCAGTTTCCATCCATTTATGGATGTTCATTCAAGTGAGTGTGATCTGGAATTTCAGCAATGTTTGAAGAATATGGAATTTTAATGCATTCAGAACATGCATTTACATTCAGAACATTCTTAAAATGTTTCTGACACTCATCCTGGAATGGACATGCCTTGAACTTTTTTTCAATGTATTTCAGGGGACTTGTCAAATCATCTTCTCACCTTGTACATATCTGAAACACAGTATACGGAGGAGCAAAACATTGGGCCTCATTCACAAAACTTGTCTTAAATGATTCTTATTTTTGTTCTTAAAAATGTTCCAGCGAACAACCAATATGGGATTCATGTCACATGTCCTGACCTTTGTTTTAATGCATATCCCAGGTGTATGAGGTGATGAATGCTGTCTGTTTGTAAATTTTATGCGCAATCCTGTCCATGCGATTCGCATAAGGAAACGTCCCTGAACAAATACAGATAAGAAAGAAATGATGAATGCCAAAATATTCTTTAAAATGTTCTTACACGCAGTTTACGATCAAATGTGATCGAACGCATGTTTCGTGAATGAGGCACATTGTGTACAAGACAGGTGTTGCACTCAGGACTACACATGAAGTACAAGTGAACAGGACTGGAATAATACAATACAACAAATACAATAAATATGCAGGGCAGTGTAAAATGGATACATGCACAAGACTGTTATGCACAAGACCACTCCAGACCTGGGTCAAATACATATATGTTTGGGATTTAAGTACTTTTCTACGCTTTACTGATCTTGTCTGGTGTATTGGAACCAATGAAATGCTCGCAAAAAGTGCAAAGCCCGCCTTCTGGTCATATTGGCAGGCTCAATTACACCAGGCAAGATCAACAGAGTGCAGGAAAGTATTTGAATCCAAATCAAATATGTATTGAACCCAGGTCAGAACTATAGTGCAAGTGACCTGACAGGGGCAATGCAATGAATACACAGGGAAGTTTAACATGAAGTGGATACACGGTACTCAAAGGATGAATGTAGAATCGTAGATGCAACCCAGCATTAAGAGTTCAGTTGGTTCAAAAAGCAAAGGAGTGGAGTCCAGTGAGACTGTAGTGCAGCAGATGCATTCTGTGAACGTGGCATCAGTCAGGACGGCCCCCAAGATGGATGGCTGCCGTCAATCAGTGGTTGCTTTGCAACAGCAGACTTCCAAATAGAATTCAGTGAAATGACTAATGAAAGTTGGGGGGGGGGTACGGTAAGTCTAAGGGTTGAGGCAAGTTTACAATTGTGTTCAGCAGGTTGAAGAAAGGTTAGAACATGGCTTTGTTAGTGATTTTGAATGAACCAATCATTTTCTATAGTAGCATGTGTACCCATGACCATGACAAACTTTATAATTAATGAATATTTTTTCAGGGAAAACATTTTTTAATGACCTCAAACATATTATTTTGCATTTGTATCATTGTATTCACAATATTTACCTTGTTTTTCATCCATTTTAAATGGGTATTCTGATGTTTTCAAAGGTACCTATGGCTTCAATTAGGATTTAGGGCTCAAATTAGGGTTGGGGTAAGGGTTAGGGATAGGAAATCAGTAAGTCTGAGGGTTGAGGGAAGTTTACAGTTGTGTTCAGCAGCTTGAAGAAAGGTTAAAATATGGCATTTTCTCTATTAGCATGTGTACCTGTGACCATGCATAATAAATGCATATTTATTTAGAGAAAACATTTTTTTTTAAAACCTCAAACATATTAGTTTGCATTGTATTATTATATTAATGATATTTACCTTGTTTTTTGACTATTTTAAATGAGTTTCCTGATGTTTTCAAAGGTACCTATGGCTTCAATTAGGTTTTAGGGCTCAAACTAAGGTTCAGCTAGGGTTAGGTTATAAATGCATTTTTTTTCAGGGAATCTTTTTTTTTAAAACCTCAAACATATTATTTTGCATTTGTATCACTGTATTCATGATATTTACCTTGTTATCCATCCATTTTAAATGGTGGTTAAGCCCAGCGCATTACGTTAGAGCGAATGGAGGTAGAATGCTGGACGGAGTGTGGCACAGTGGGTAAGGAATTGGGCTTGTAACCGAAAGGTCGCCGGTTCGATTCCCGGGTAGGACACTGCCGTTGTACCCTTGAGCAAGGTACTTAACCTGCATTGCTTCAGTATATATATCCAGCTGTATAAATGGATACAATGTAAAATGCTATGTAAAAAGTTGTGTAAGTCGCTCTGGATAAGAGCGTCTGCTAAATGCCTGTAATGTAAAAAAATGTAATGTAATGAGTCCTTCACTATGCAGGTGGCCTTGCTGGGGCAGCGTTTGTGATAAATGTCCTGAATGGAGGGGAGGGAGGGAGAACCCAATGATGTTTTTGTCCGTCTTCACTGTCCGCCCCGGGGTCCTGTGGTCCGAGGCACTGCAATTCCCACGTCAGGTAGCGATACAGCTAGTCTCAGTGGTACCCCTGTAGAACATGGTGAGGATTGATCAGGAGGGGTGGGGGGATTAGTGGTGGAGTGGGGGGGGGGGGGGTGGGTTGCTTGCCCTCTGCATTCTTCATAAGAAATGTCAATCAATCAATCAATCATCCATTACATTACATTACTTACATTACAGTAGCATTTTTATTGCAGAGCTTTATCTAGGTACAAAAAGTGCATTTCATGGTCATAGACAACTGCTAAACACAGGTTCAGTAAGGTACAATACTTATTTTGTACAGCTATTTCTAGCCAAGAACACGGTTCACACAGTGAACACTATTCTGACCTAACCTCTGCAAAGCCAACTAGGCAGAAGAATAAGCTACAGTATTAGGACAAATACAAATTACCAAAAAGTGCTGGGATGGGGATCATACCAAAAAGTGCTGGGATCATCCTTTATTCATATCACATTTCATGCACCTTAGTGCAACACAAAGTGTTTCACAAGCTGTTGTGCTTTCTTGGCTAGGGAGGCGATATTAAGGGTCCATTAGAAGTCATGTGGAATATACACAATGTACAACGTTCTTGTTTGGGAATAATGGACATGTTTAAGACTTGTCTGAGGAACATTCTTGTCAGAACGTTATTTCACGACCAAATGGGAATCTAACCCAGCGGTTTCGGAAGCAGAAGTCTTAAAAGGGCATTTCTGGATGACTGATCATGGTCACCATCATGGTTTAAGTAGAGAGGAAAGGTTTGAGCAGGGTGTGGGGTTTGGAGATTGGAGGTGTGGTGGAGCTGTTCCAGTATCTCAGGGGTGTGCAACATTGGTCCTGGAGAGTCACAAGTCTCTGCTGGTTTTTTGTTTTCACCTTGAAATCAGCACCCAGTTCAGACCCAATTAGCCAGGGGGAAATAGTTGACTGTGTAATGAAGTGTTTTAATTGGTTACTCAAGTGCAAAATAACAACACAAAGGACCAGCATAGCGACCCCTGCAGGAGCTGCACTGTAGGTCAAGGGTGCACAACTCCGGTCCTGGAGGGACGGTCCATGTGCTGGTTTTTGCTCCAACCAATTAACGTCGTTTTAGTTTTCTAACAGCTCTGTAAATTATGTTACTTCACTCCTGTACTTGAGCACAATGGATGTATTTGGGATACACTCGTAATCTGTGGCTGTGGCTGGTGCTTAGGCAAATGTCAGGTCAAGATATGATTGAGATAATTAAATAATTAGGAGCATAAGTTGGCACGAAATCCTGAAATGGATCAGCACTTATTGTGCACCCCAGCTGTGGGTGAATAGCATGGTTTCAGATGTGATGCCAGCAGTATGAAGTGAGGGCATAGTGATGGTCACATGGTCACTAATGTGGTGCTGCAGCTTAGAAGCTGGTTCAGCTGCACTGCCTAACTGATGGAATTGTTTTGGCCACAGGTCTGGTGCATCTTACCTCTCTGAGTACTGTAAGTAGATAGAGGATGTGCATAGATATTTCGTCAGCTTCAGGAGGGTGTACACTACAAAGGAAGCGTGACATACCCAGGGTTACTTTGCGTTAGCTGGCTTCACAAAACCTAACAACTGCAAAGCGGCAGATCTGGCATCACAAAGGTGGTTATCCACTTACTACGTGAACATGGGCTTTGTTAATCAGGCTCTGTGCACATTCCCATAAAAGTGGCAATGTCAGCCAAAAATGAGCCAATAGCAGTGCAGCATGGACCGTAGCCTAGCAGCACATTTCTCAACTGAGGAGAAGAGACTGATAATGAACAGACACAGAGAACATAAAACAGCCATAATGGCAAAAAGTAGCACTGTTGCCGGCAATGATGCCAGGGACGGGGGTTAGCGAAAAAAAATGATAATAGTTTTTAAATGCTAATAGTGTAAATTTGTTAGTTAATAGCTTACGGGGTTAAAAGCCTGGGGTTAAAGCTTAAGATAGCTCACTGACCCCACAATCTTTCTTCGTAGTACACCTCTCTGGACCAGGTGATACGTGCAGCGTAAGTTACCATGGTGATATACCCCGATTTAGTGAGTCAGGTTTGTGATACAGAACATCCAGGGTTAAAGCCTAAATTGGCTCACTAATTTTGCTTCATAGTACACCCCTCAGGCCTGTATATCTCAAAGCAGTTTGCTTGCATTCCTTTATATCAGGGATGCCACCCTGTTCCAGGTTCCAGAGCTTTTGAGTAGACGCCTAGGTGGAGCATACCTAACAGTCATACGCCCATCATTTACTGAATGCCCAGGACAAAATGCCATAAATGACATTTTGCATGACAATATGATCCAAGTAACCCAAAGTCTCATGATCCTAAATTTGAAAAGGAGTTGTAGAACACACCCCTGTCGTCACTACAGTGTTTTGAGTTAGAAACAGTTGAGAAAGTTTGACAAATGTTTTGTTTAATTTTTGGTTGATGGATCAAAAGTCTGGTTAGCCTCGTTTTTTTCACAAAACAATATTTTCCTATGAATAATCTGCCTCCCTTGTCAGTGTACTCGATGCACTCTAAAAGAGACATGGTGCCAGAACCAAGGAAAGGCAAAAAAGCATTTAAACGGGCAAAGTTATTCAGCCTAAACTCCACATGGAATTTAATACAGTGGCAGTCTACTGGCTAAGGCTTTTACCTGCAGGGGTTGCAGGTTCAAATTTCAGTTTGAACTGAACTGTTTCAGTAAAACATTTAGCTGTATAAATGAACTTCAGCAAATGAAGAATGCTAATGATTTCACAAAACAGAGTTCAAGTGACATTTCCCAATATTTCAAATGACTTGTCCACTGTCACAAGATAGACAGTCAATAATGATTTTTTTTCTGGGAAAATCGTTTTTTTCATTTAAAGGAATGTACGGTCTCAAGTTTTCATTTTAGCCAGCTTTATTTTTGCTGAGGAAGTCCTTGGGTACCAGTGGCAGCACCGGAGTTCATCTGGGGGTAAACAAACCCACAACTTACTCAAACTCAGCTTCATCCCCTGGGGAAGCACCACATAACAATAATCGATATTTCTCTGACCGCGTTGGCCGACGCTGCCCTGTTTTTACATCACAATGCAATTTCCAAATTTCCACCCATCGAAGATGTAGAACACCGATGCCAATCTATGAAGGCGGAAAAATTTGACTGATTTTATTTGTAAAACAAATTCTTTCAACTTAGAGAGAGAGAGAGAAACATGCCATCCCCATTGGCTATTGAGGAAGAGGGGAAGCCTCAAGTGAAGTCATTCACACACAAGTTGTCACAAAATACAGCTAGAAGCTGACCCAACTTTGTAAGTGTATATTTTGCTTGATATAGTATCAAGATGTCCAATTTACTCGAGTGAGGTAGCAATTCGCTGGCCTAGCTTCAGCTAGGCACAGCTTCAGCTAGGCACAACCTGCAGGACCTGAAGCTCCACTTGTGTAAATTCATCATTTGAAAGTGCAGTAAAATATGCAGACAGCATTGTAGTGGATGTACTGTGTAAATGTGAGAGCTCTTACGAAACATTCCATGCCTGTGTGTCAGTGGATGAGCAAAGCGAGATGTCTTCTGCGATTACCCACCCCCCCCCCCCCACCAAAACGCTGGCATGTTCAAACAAGGGATCGAGCTGGCAAAAATGTAGTGTGTTCCGTAGTCTTGTTTCTTTCATGTACTTGGGGCAGCAGTGTAGTATAATGGGTAACCTAAAGGTCACGGGTTCGATTCCCAGGTAGAACACTGCCGTTCTACCCTTGAGCTTAACTGCTTCATTGCTTCAGTGTATATCCAGCTGTATAAATGGATGCAATGTAAAATGCTGTGTAAAAAGTTATGCAAGCCGCTCTGGATAAGAGCGCCTGCTAAATGCCTGTAATGTAATGAAATGTAATGTAATGTAATGCACCCCACTGACATGTTTGAAAACCACTGAAGCAAGCTACAAAAGCGACAAGGGTTGTGTGCTTTCCTACACAGTGCATCATATGTACCTACCCACCCTCTCTCTCTCTCTCTCTCTCATATACAGCGAGCCAGTGGCGGACTCAGGCTGTTTGAAGGGCAGGGGCGAAAAAAATAAAAAGGGCACCTCTCACTGCCAGCGACGATGTGGGACACCCTTACACAGCCGCATGGTAAAGGAGGACACCCTTTACAGCACTGCATCACATTTTCTCCACTGGAGGAGCACTTCTTCATTAGAGGGGCACCTAATTGAGCCCCCCCCCCCATGTCCGCCAGTGCAGTGAGCTCTATAATGTTTGAGATGACAACATTTTTTTTTCTTGATGTGGCTCTGCACTGAACAATTTTAGACTTGTAAACAAACAATTCACATGTGGTTATAGTGCACATTCTCAGGTTTTATTTAATGGTATTTATTCACACACTTTGGGTTCACCATGTAGAAACTGGAGATATTTTTACTCATAGTCCCCCCCCCCCCCACCCCACATTAACATAATGTTATGTTAATGAAATTAGTCATGTTTAGTCTGTGACCGATAGACATCACCAGGTGCTGAGTATCTTCAGGGTGGTGCTCTGCCAGGCCTGTACTGCAGCCATCTTGAACTCCTGCTTGTTTCGGGGGCTAGTTGCCTTACATTTTCTCAGCTCGGGGGAATGACTTGGCCGATCATGAATTTTCCGGTTTTCTGTAAAACTCCTTTGTTGCTTTTGCAGTAGGTTTGGGATCATTGTCTTGCTGTAGGCTGAAACAATGTCCAAAGAGTTAGGAGGCATTTGCCTGAACTTGAGCGGATAATATGCTTCTGTACACTTCAGAATACATTCTGCTGCTGCTATCAGCAGTTATATCATTAAGGAAGACAACTGAGCCAGTACCTGTGGCTGTGCATAGCCAAACCAAAACACCCCCACGACCACGTTTCACAGATGGGGGGGGGGGGGGCTGCTTTAGATCTCGGGCAGTTCCTTTTGGCCTCCACACTTTGCTCTTGCCATCACCCTGATTCAAGTGAATCTTGGTCTCATCTGTCCACAATAATTCTTTCCAGAACTCTCTTTTATGCATTTCTTAGCAAACTGCAACCTGGCCATCCAGCTTTGCAGTGAACTAGTGGTGTGCATATTGCAGTGTACCCTCTGCATTTCTGATTATAAAGTCTTCAGCAGATAGTAGTCGCTGACACATCCAGACCTGCCTTTTGAAGAGTGCTTCTGATCTGTTGGACTGATGTTTGAGGGTTTTTCTTCATTATGGTGAGAACTTTTCGGTCGTCAACTGTAGAGGTCTTCCTTGGCCTCCTGGGCCCTTTGTGATTACTGAGCAGGGATGCCTTTCTTTTTGATGATGCTCCGAACAGTTGAGCAAACCTAAGTAAACCTAAAGTTTAGGTAAACCTAAGTTTAAGCTTATGTCTCTTGACTGTTTTTTCTTATTATTATTTCTCAGCCTCATAATGGCTTCTTTGACTTTCATTGGCAGAACTCTGGTCCTCATGTTGACAAAATCCAGTAACAGACTCCAAAGGCAATCAAAGGGCTAAAATCAAGACTAGATATGGAAAGCTCTCCTATACCTGCACTAATATAGCAATTGAACACACCTGACCCATCAGAAACACCTGTGAAGCCATTTGTCCCAAACATTATGGTGCCCTGAAATTGGGGGACTATGTATTAAAAAATGCTGTCATTTCTACATGGTGAAATCAAAGTTCATAAAATACCCTAAAATAGAAGCTGAAACTGTGTTTGATTACAAATCGAAAATTCTGGATTACAGAGCCAAATAAAAAAAAAAACGTATTTGTCCCAAACATTATGAAGCCCAATTTAGAGCTCAAGTCAATCACCTGACCTGGATCCAACTGAACATGCATTTCACTTGCTGAAGACTGAAGGCAAAAATCCCCTGAAACAAGCAGGAGCTGAAGATGGCTACAGTACAGGCCTGGCAGAGCATCACCAGGGAAGATACCCAGTGTCCGGTGATGTCATTGGCTCACAGACAATCATCAAATGCAAAGGATTTGCAAGCAAGCACTAAACGTGAAGACTTTAAGGGGCTATGTATAAGAAGGGCCCTACATGGATCACTGGATATGGATGTAGATGCTCTTAAATTAAAGCTGACGGTCTGCAATTTAATTACCTCGTATTCATAGTTTAATTTCAAATCCAACGTGCTTGAGTACAGAGCCAAAATAACGAGGACAAATGCCACTGTCCAAATATTTATGGACTGCAAAAAAATGAAATGAAATACAAAACAAACAAAAAAAATCAGACTAAAATTGTCATTGTTGTGCCAAAGGAAGGACAGCATGTAAAATCCTGGAGTTTTTTCCCCCTCAAACTTGCTTCCAAATTATAATTATACTGGAACACAATTAATTGACAAGCCTACATACCATTACTGTCAGCAGTAGGTTTTATGAGGACAGCTGTACTGACACGCTTAATGTGCTCTTAGTTATTTTTAAGAGGGTGAAAGCGCAGTGGAAGCCATCTTTGTTTATTTATTTATTTATTTATTACCGCACAATATATTGTTAATGTAATAGATTTCAAAATAAATTCGTTTAAATTCATCAGTTATTTTTACACTATGATAGAAATTGTAGTCTATAAATTTCACTTGAATCTGTTGACATTTGATTCGCATGAGGATCTGTTTTCTACTTCAACGTTATTTTATTATTTTTTTACACGCCCATGGAAAACTAAACGTGCATAGAATCTCGTGCGTCTAACCTTGCAAATGCGAGGCCAGGGCTGTATTTTCAGAATTTCCAAGCTTTTTTTCTTTTTCAATTTAAATTTTTTGACGTGAGGGGGTTGAAATTTATCTTCTGAAATTTGCTGGCCAACCATAACCTCCCCAGGGTTTTATAACACAAAAACAACGCAACGGTTTTTCCTTCATTTTTCTTGTATTCATTCATTCATTTATTAAAACTTAATTTTGTTAGGAAAGTCCAGTTACGACAAATAACCTTTTTTGGAGGATAGACTTGGCCAATTAATAAAAACATGTGCATCTCAAAGAAAATCCCACTGCAACAGCTGTCATCATCACTCTTTTAGCCACAATTGAGACAATTCTGTTCAGAAGCAAGTTAACAGAAAATAATCTCTATATTCTTTATATGCACACATGGGTGGGTGCACTTCAGAGCTAAACCAATAATTAACTTTCTTTTATTACACCGAAAGAGAAGCTATGAGTTAATCTAGACATTTTATTTACAGTGTGGGAAGCAAGAAATTTATTTCATAATAATAATAACACTTATTTTACATTTTCCCGAGACTATGCATGTTTTCCAGATGATCTATGACACAATTTGGCGTTTTCATGACTTGGAGCTGGAGGAAAGAGGTTTACCAGGTAGGCTACCACATTTCCATGCATCTTTCCAAAATCACGTCTTTTATTTGTTGAAGTTCGCAGTTTTTTAACAACCGAAACTAATTTGATTACCATTTACGACACTAAAAACAACGATTTTGTAGGTTTCATATGTCGGGAGGATTATCGTCTCAAACGTACATTGCTGGCGATTTTTTAAGCATTTAAACTTGGTCAGTAATGCCAATGATGGGCGTATATGTTTTAGTCTAGTCAAATCCTTGCGTGTGCTTTTCTGCAGATTGGTCTCTTAACGTTCTAACTTTCCTTAGCCTATTCGTTAAAAACGGTGTCTACAAATGCTGCGCCCAGAAAGACCATTTCCCACTTGCTCGACAGTAAACTTACTGTAAACTAGCTACTTTCCCAAGTTCACTACTTCAAATCTAGAATTGAAATTTCCTGCGAAACTTTACGGTCGTTCTGCCGCTGTGTCGGCTCCGCGCTCGCTGTATTGCTGGGTCAGGCGAGCTCTGCAAGCTCGATTCTACCCTTGTGTGATGGCGGACTACTGAGCACCGAAGGCGCCGCAGTTTACAGCTTGCCAGCGGCTTGAGTTGCGAGCCCGGAGAGCCTCAGAGGATCGCTATTGTAAAAGACACGGACACCACCATTTAGCGAAATTCGCTGTTTGTCTCGGAATAAGGATTCCTTTTACTTTATTTTTAAACGTGCGACCAGTACCATCAGCCGAGATTTCGGAGCTTCTGGAGAAATACGAGAAACGTTTTCCGTATGCGCCGCATCATTCTGGGAGGTAACTAACATGTCTAGTTCCTACTGTACTTTTTTTTTCCGAATCGGAAATGTGAGAATTAGAAATTTTTGCAGGCCGCACATGGCTAATGCAACGATGCGCTACAGCGAGTTTTCATGCGGGATCCCCGCATTTCCCCGCCCGCGCCGGAATGCTTGGCTGTTAGGCAGTCTCGCCAGCTAGCACGCTGGTAAAGTATCTGTTGAATTAATAAAGTCGTTTTAAAATAAACTTTTGAATGGCACTTTAGCTTGATGGCGAATTTAGGCGATGCAATTTCTAGTCTTTGCCAAGTTTGTGATCTTAAGGCTTTTTAAAACTATTGTGGAAAGAACGTGAAGGGCACGGAACAATCTGAAAACACAAAAACCTCGCGCAGCCATATTTAGTGGCATTTCCCGTTTTTTTTCTTTTTCTATTTACCTATGATCCGTTTTAACGCCGCAAATATTAAAATGGTAACCTAGTTAATTGTTAATCTTTGATTTACGGTATGGATCGTCTTTGAAAATCTTTGTGTTGTAAAATCTGAGTCTTGTTTTTGGAGAATTTTTGCACTGAAAGATTTTTAAGGTAATTTCTTTTTATCAAATTAGCGCCACCTGTCGGCAGATATTTCATGAAAATAAGAAATTACAATTAATTTGTTGTACTTTTACAGTTATTTAAATTCCTGCGCAAAATACAAATATTTTAACAATTGTTTTGTTGAATTTTGAGGTTTTTACGTTTGAATATCGGTAATTTTTTTCAGAAATGTTATTTTTTCCCCCTGTCATTTTACCTAGTGTGATTTGACCCGAGGTCTTCATTTTCATTCAAAATCAAAGATATTGCAGAATTATATCTCGATTAAACCTGGAAAATAATTGAAGTGCGGCTTGCCGCCTAACCACAGTGAAATCAATTGAACGGTGTTTGTGAATATTACTTGGCCAGGAAGGCTTTCTCTTAGCCACATTTGAATGAGAAACGGGAGACCAGTCATAATGCTGTGTACATGGTGCGATACAAATTGTGTAGACTCTGCACAACTAATTTTACAACTGTTCTTATTCTGTTGTTTTTGTACAAATATTTATTTTGTTATTTATTTATGTGGTTTTTAAAATTTATTAATATATATATATATATAATTTATTTATTGTCTTTTATAAATACCTCTTTTCAAAATGTGTTTGTTGAGCTTTGTAGGGGAGGAGACCTGGAGAAGCCAGGATGATGTTATTAAAAAGCAGTTGAGTAAGAACCATTCTCTGTTCTGTTCAGAAGCTGTTTTCCAGCTTTTGGAAGCGGTTCTACATTAGAAATAATCTTGCTCAGTTTATTTCTGCCACAAGAACTGACATAAAAGCAAATGCAATAATGCAGTCAACGCATAAATAAATGGGCTTTTTTTTTGCGACACAGCAAGTTTGACGTGCTGTGGCAGTTATGAATGCATGTCAGTTTAATCTATTTTTGTATTACTTTGGAACATTTTGCTGTGTGTGAGACAAAGGTCTCTCTTTATTTTCTTTTTGTTGTTGTTGTTTTTTTATGTTATTTGTATTTTTGTCATTGGGTCCAGAACAAATCAAAACAGAAAGTAGTATCACAGAACAAAAAAGAAGAAGATTGCATTCAAATGGAAACAGAGAAACTTACTAAACAAAAGAACTACCAACACAAAATGGGGGGGGGGGGGGTGGGAGGATAAAAGGACACAGTCAGCAAAATATTTTTATTTTTATGTTGCAGAATTCTGGGTTTGATTAATCGTCTACATGCACAAAACCATTCTCAGCCCTACCCAGTTTGCCTGAGTTCCCACTCTTTTTGAAACTACACATAGCGGTTAAACTCGCTAATAAAAACAAACTAGTTTATTTTTTAAAATTTCCTAATAGTGTCTCGTTCTGTCGCTGTCTGTTAATCGGGAACGTGAGATGTGGATTCTTCTGTCCCATGCTTAGCGTGGTTAGCATTGACCTGTGAGCATGAATTCCAGCGTCAGTCAGTCAGAGGCGGAGATATTGTACGTCTTCGGCTAACTGGGCAACCGTAGTTTTATTCAGACCATGCATATGCAATATATTCACTTTGAATGTCTTAGACAGAAATAGAGAGCTGTGTCATCTGCTCAGGCTACGTAATTTTGTAATGTGCATGCCATTCTAAGAAATACCCGCCCCTAAAGCCCCCCCCCCACTCCCCCCCAGGTCGATCCAGCCCCATAACCACCCTGTCACTCCACAGGCCTCAATACGAAAGCACATACATTAAGTCCCATTTACCTACCAGTCTCTCCTCAAAACGTTCATCAGATAACAGGCCACTTGCGTTCTCTAACGCCGTCACGGCATACAGCCAACCAGCTGTCAGAAACCGTCGAGGCTGTTCCCGGAACAGTGCTTGCGGTGGAGAGGGTGGGCGGAGTAATGGGCGGAGCTTCCGCATGCTGCGGGTGGCCAAACGCTCTAAGCCGGGTCACGCTGCTTTGCTGTGGGCAGCGGAGGCTTCTGGTCATGGTCTAGGTTGTGATTGACGGTGCGTGATAGCCCCACCCGTTTTGGGGCAAAGGAGGGAGTTTGAAATGTGCCCTGTTGATGGGATTATCATTTCTGTCATTTATTATTGGGCATGTCTACAGTCTACAGCACAGCGGTGATTCAAACAATGCTATGCTTATGGTGGGGCTGCCCAACCCTGTTCCTGGTTCCTGTAGGTTTTCATCTCAACCTTTAATTTGGCACACCTGTTTCTACTAGCAGCTCGGTGAGATCTCTAGCTGTTGAATGAGGTGTGCTTTGTTTGGGTTTGTAGTGAAAACCTACAGGACGGTAGATCTCTAGCTGTTGAATGAGGAGTGCTTTGTTAGGGTTGGAGTGAAAACCTACAGGACGGTAGATCTCTAGCGGTTAAATGAGGTTTGCTTTGTTTGGGTTGGAGTGAAAACCTACAGGACGGTAGATCTCTAGCTGTTGAATGAGGTGCGCTTTGTTTGGGTTTGTAGTGAAAACCTACAGGACGGTAGATCTCTAGCTGCTGAATGAGATGCACTTTGTTAAGGTTTGAGTCAAAACCTACAGGACGGTAGATCTTTGGCACAGAATATTGGGATGGTTCTCTCATGCACCTCAACTAATGTGATGTTTTTGGTGACTGCATTTTTTGCTAGATTACTGGAATTGCAGTATTGCGTTTCTTTTTAGTTCATCTTACGTTGCAATAAATTTTGAGCACTCCTTGGTTTTTGTACCTCTATACTGGTTTTTGTCCTAAACCGCAAGTAAAAAATAAAAATGTATGCATATTTTTGGACTACTTAATATTTCTGGCTTGTTTATTTTTCAACTCTGGGATGGTTGAACTCAATGTTATCAACAAAGTCACATAAAATAGTAACAGTCGCCTAGATTAGCTGGTCTCGGTTAAGGGCAAACTGCGGTCTTGTCAGAACGAATCCCAGCCGTATAGCTGAGCGTTTCGTGTTTGAGTTCCCATGGAGATGAGCGGTGTCACTGGGTGGCAAAGTTGGGAGCCGATCAACGTTCGCCTCTGTCAGTGGAACGGTATCCCACTTACCGTTCCAGCTCCTGCTGCCTTCGTCTGCAACTTTTCAGAATTCATTAAATTTAAAAGTTCTTCTTTTTTTTTTTTTCTTTCTTTGAACCCACTGAAATTCATTTTCTTGCCTTGTTCAGGGGACTTTCTGGACTGCCGGTTCCAGGAAGAAGAATCCGAGAGTGCCGAGCGAGGAGGGGAGTTGTCGCATCGCCAGACGCCGAAAACCAGATTAAAGAGGTGGGCTCTGTCAGCTTGGTTTTTAAAAATTTTTTAAAAAATATCCTGGTGCGCATTCCTGTAATTAAATCTGAGTAAGTACAGTTTAGCGAGCAATATGCAGGCAGAAGCGTTTCCTCAGGATGCAAGCGCTTGTTTGTATCGCAGTTTCTCAGAACCATTATTGGACACTTAGGAGTGCTGGGAGTTTATTGATATTTAGGCAGCCCTGCAAACCCGATATGCAACTTCAGTAAAACATCTCCGTGGGAAGAGTTCTCAGCGGAGTGTGGGTTAGCAGTCGGGATGCTACGCTGCAAAATGGTCTGAAACGGGCCTAGCATAGGCTGTTCCATCCTTTGTATTTCGAATGGTGAAAATGGCCTAGCCGTTCACAGGAAGTGAGAGATAAAAAGGATGTTGATACTTCCTGTGATGCGGTCAGCGGAGGTCCGTCCTAGGTCGTCTACAGACTGTCATCCATACACGACACGGACGACAAAGAAATACACGCGTCATCCATTTTCATGTCCGTAACTATTAAGCTAAGGAGCCGTTCAACACGCACACGATAGAAAATTCCGGACGAGTGTTTGTTATTAAGTCGTAACGGAGAGACGGAGCGCAGTCGAGCGGTAATGTGAGCGGAGTTCAGGGGCGGCGAGGCGCTCTCCGAGCTCTGCCAGACGGGCAGCCGAGGGCCGCCCGCGCGTCTGTGACCGAGGCCCTGCTGGTCATTCGCGGGAATTCGCCGGCGCAGGTTCGCGCACACGTCTGCTTCAAAGGCGCGCTCGCGACCGCGGGAACGCCCGCGAACTCAGCCGCGGCGACGGAACGACGCGGATAAAAAGCGCCGCTAATTGATTGTTTATTTATTTTGAAGAGCAGTGGTGTGCGTCTCAGTTCCCTTGCTCCTTAAATGTGTTTTTTTTCCTTCCTGTACAGCATTGAAGGGCAAATTAAACCCCGCTACCTAATCATTCATTTTATTTCAAAGCAAAAACAAAAGTGGTGTTCTTTAAAAGGCTGATTGAGCTCATTGCATCTGCAAGGCACCAGCGCTTATTCTGAATTCAGATTGTCTGTGCAAATGGCATTAGGCTGCTGCAGGGTGATATTTGAGTTGTTGCAGTACCTCGAAAGTGGTTTTGCCATGTGAAAAATAGTTTGCTTCCCCTTTTCGTGCCAGGGAGCATAACAGGTGCGATGAATAATTTATGAAGAGAAGAGACTTGCTTAAGCTTTGAGGAAAATTGCTTGTAGTTAACACTGAATCCACCCCCCCCCCCCCCCTTCCACTACCGCTACCGCCCCTCCCTTTCTGAAAGTTAGGTCTCAGGGTTTGGTTTTGTAAAATACAAATTTGTAATTTGCAAAGAGAATCTGATTTATGGGTATTTGAAAGGGGGGGGGGGGCAGCAACCCCCCCTCCCCGCGCTGGCCGACACTAATGAAACCATAAATCACAATGCCGGAGATTTACTGCCTTCCCCGGGTCCGCCGTGCAATTTCGATTTTCATCAAAAATTTAATCTGGGAACGTGCTCGGGGTTTAGTCTCCGGTCGGACGGCGCCCTGAATTTCTAATTTTAGGCGGTTCTTCGCAGGATTTATTTTTCGTATAATTCAAGTCTGCTTTTCAATATCCCCAGTTATTAAATTTTAATTCAGGAGCATTAACATATAAATTGAAAAGGTTTTATGGAGTTTTCAAGCCGGAGCAAGGACGGAATATTTTTCTTTTTTTTTCCTTTTACACGTCGACGCCTTTTCCGTTTTCAAAAACCATTTTCGGTTAATGCGAAAAGGAATAATGAAAAAAGATTTTTTTTTTTTATTTCTGTTATTGCTTTTTTTTTTTTTGTTTAAATGTTGGGAGAGGAAGCTGGCGGGCGCATTTATTTGATGGCTGAGGCGGGGAAATGTGATTTGGCTCAGTCGGGACATTAAACGGCAGCGCCGCGGCGCTTCCCTTGGCTCAAAGGGGTCGCCTGTGCTCCTCCGGCTTATCGGAGAGGCGCGGCGCTAAATGGGAACTCATTTGCGCAGCTCGTGTCAGATTCTTTGCATTAGCGGGCCGGCGGAATCGCAGGCAGATACGCAGGCTCTTTTTATATTTCCATGCCGGCGGGAAAAAAAGAAAATAGGCCGCTGTTTTTGAGGGAGCCACGTGACTCTTTCTGTCGTGTGCGTACCGAAAGGTGTTGTTTTGTCAAAACGGAAACAGATTATGTCAGTGTAAATTCTTTTTTTTTTTAATTTACATTTTAAAAATTTTTGCATTATTTTAAAAAAAATAAAAAGAAAGAAAAAAAGTTTGACGCCTGTTGTGGGGATGAGTGGATCCATTTCCCGCCCCAGATTGGATTGGCCAATCGTCTGCGACCGCAGCTGCGTTCGTGCTGCGAGCCCCCCATGGCGGATCTGGGAGAGTGTAGACCTCTGCTCTTCTCCTCCCAAACGCGGAGCTTCCAGCTTCTTTTACACCCAGCAGACTGCTGCTAGACTCGCACAGGGTGGAGTCGCAGGAAGACCTTTCATACACGGCGTTTGACCTCGATCCGCTGGCACCCGATTGACCAGCAGGGGTCGCCAGAGAGCGATAACTGCGGAACCCTGTCCAAATGGACCCTCCCAGTTGCCTGTCTCTCTGTGGAGCTACTGGGCGGTCATGATTTGATTCGAGACTGTGAGGCTCAGCATTTTTAGAAAATTTGCTTTTAGGCTGCAAGCCCCCACCGAACATGCAAGAATCTTGTATGCAATGTAGCATTAGAACATTGTGACCTTATTATAATGAGTAAATTAAATATGCAAATAAAATAGTGGCTTTACTGATCCTGTAATACTCAGGGGTGAATGGGAGGGAAAATATTGAGCTGTCAGTCAGTCAGCAGGAAATTAAAGTGAGGTAGTGGGGGAGGGGTAAAGGAAAGGAAAACACGCGAACACACACATGCATAAACATACACACGCACATGCATGCACATACACACACACACACATACACACACATGCATGCGCATACACACACACACTTGCACATGCACACATACATACACGTACACACACATGCATGCACATACACACATACACACACATGCATGCACATGCACACACATACATACACATGCATGCACACACACACACACATATACATGCACATACACGCACACACACACACAAACATGCATGCACATGCACATACGCACACGTACATACACATACACGTACATACACATGCTCGCACACACACACACACGCATGCACATACACGTACATACACATGCATGCACATACACATGCATACACATGCACGCACACACACACGCACGTGCATGCACGTGCGCACACACACACACACACACACATGCACATACACACATGTACCTAGACATACACATGCACACACACACACGCCCGCACACACAAACACAATAATATGACTGCAGTCAGAAATTACATTTAATTCAGTAATAAATGTTGAATTTAAAAAAATAATAATTCAGTTTCTGCTTGCAAAAGATGTAATCTGGTTATGCACCACAACCTGGAGGGCAGTTACTCTTTCTAGTTAGATGTGCTGTACCTTCGCACAGAGGCTATATGTAGTATTTATAATTTTTCATTTGTCTCTTTAGGAAAGCAAACAATGTGTTGACACAAATGCTTACAAAGGCTACACATAATGCAATTAATGTTGAATAGGGAATGGATATGGATTTAATTGTCAAGTTTGATAACCCGGAAAAATGCTGGAGGGGCGTATGGATAAATCCACTCCATTTTAAATTTTCTGCATACATTTCTCCTTTCATGCTTTAAAAGGTACATTTTACCCCCAAAAATAAGAAATTCATGCCCCCCCCTCACCACCACCACCTCCTCCTCCACAAAACCGATTGCAGTCCTGGACATTTTGAAGAGTATAGCTTCATTCTATAACACATTGCTAAGGGGGGGAATTATCTATTCGTGTCGACTGCCTGTGGTCTTATATGTATCCCAGCATGCCCCAGCGTTCTTGAATTGGACAGTGAATCAAGTCAAATGAGCTCACAAGAACACTATATTCCCTAGAGTGCTTGGGATTGTTTTTACAGGGAACCCTGAGCAATATATGTAAATTCCACTTAATTTTATATGATAGATTTTATGGGATAGTCTTATAATCTTTACTATTTTTATTGAAATATGCAGGGGCCCATATGAGCGATCTACTGTTCAATTACCCTCCCGCCAAGAAGAGAGGGAGAACAGCTAAACTCTTAAAACCTACTTATTTGGAGCACTTGACACACTTCCCAGAATTCAGCAGCATGAAAACGCTGTGTGTCATTTCCAAAGCGAACCTCCACGATGATTCAATGTTGTTTGTTTATTTGTGTTTTTTTTTCTTTTCTTTTTTTTTCTTCTTGTTTTTGCACAATGTGTGCATTTTCTCGCTCTCTCCCCCTTGAAAGGAATCAAGCTGTTCCGGGAATAATCATTTGCGTCAGATTAAAATGTCTGGACGATTTTGACATTTTAAAATTTCTTTTTTTTTTTTGTTTTTGCTTTGCCTCCTTTGCATTTATTACGGCACATTAAGTAAATTGTTGCTTACTAAGCGCAACGTTCTGCTCTCAGTAAAAGTCTCGGTGTCGGTTAGCCGTGCCTGTTTTCCCGAGGTCATGTAGCCTAGTTCATTTATGCTTTCATGAATTTTCATGAATCGGAGGATGAATCGTTAATTTGACCCAAAGTTCTCCCATTCTTGGTTGCTGTGGCAACAGCCTTTTGGGAGTGTGACAGCCCTGTTCATTTCCATTCTAATAAACCCCCCCCCCCCCCATCAAAGCTAACAGTGTTAAATAATTTTGCGAAGGGCAGTGAAGTAACTTCTCTGAAAGATGCTGAAATGATCTGAGATGACGGCTGTACTCTTCATTATCATCCTTTCTGTTGACGTTTGGCCATAATCAAACTAGGTTTTGGTTTATTTGATTTGTATTCAATCTAACAGCAGTGCTCTTGGGTGAGGAATTTAAGTGAGCATTATGTAAGCCTACTTTTGTTTCATTTTAAAAAAAAAAAAAATTAGTATCTACCAGCATTGAAATAAGGTTAAAAGGGAAATACGCGAACTTTCCATTGTATTCAATTAAATTACACAGGGTTTTTGGAAATTTCTTTTAGCGGAGAGCGCAAACCGATTTTAAGCTCTCCCACTGGATAGATGCGGCTATCTTCCCCCTCCTACTGATCCAATCATTTTCAACCTTGCTTTGTCCCTGTGGATTAAAAAAAACAACAAAAAAAAAACAAATGTCTCCTTTTTATTTTTCTTTTCGTCCAGTTTGAGAAGGTTGGTTGTATTAATCGCCGCAACATTCCGTTAATCGCCGCTAGATTCTCCGTCCGCTGGGGGCGGAGCCGATTGACTTCCTCGGCTCACGCAGCCATCATACTGGAGAACTGCGTTTCCTCAGCATTCCATACTGGACGGGCTGCAGGTATCTGATTGGCTGGGGGACGTTCTGTCGCCCAATAAGACGAGGCCAGTCTGAAACTCGCGATCTGTTGTGTCGGTATTTCACTAGCTGCTTAATTATTGTGGGTCAGGCGCTTGTCAGTGGCTCGTATAACTCTGTACCATATAGCGGGTTAAATAGACTGCGGTAAACATAAAATTAGATTATTTTGAAAATTAGGCTATATAAAACATAAACTATAAAAAGTTAGTTACTGGATTCACTGATGAAACTGCATTAGATGAGGAAGGTGCTTTGGCTCAAATGTTTTTATAAGTTCACCTGGGCGAGTTCCTTGTAGTTAACCATTAAAAGTGTGACCTTTGTTCATTAAATTTGCTGCACACGCAAACTCATTCACACCAGGGTGTTTTGAATAACATAAGCATGCCAAAAAGTGGGTTTATGATCCATCCTAATGAACTGTGGGCTTCGAGCTTTGCCAGTAAAATTTTCTGGAAGTAAACATAACAATATTGCATGGTCTTCTTAAAGTAACGGTACGCTATCATTTTTACGTATTATTTTGCGTTTTATTGTCTTTTGGTTATCCGATGAAAGATTTTGCCTTTTAATCAAGGGTTGGGGGTGGGGTTTGTATTGCGTTGTTGCTTGGAAACTTTCTGGCGATTTCGATGTAGCGAATGCGGCGGTTGGAAATCCCTTTCTGTGAGATTTTACACGGTTTTGCGGGAACGTGGAACATTCCGGAACATCGGAAAGACCCTGGCAGTTTGATACACACCATCCTTCTAGAGCTCGACTACCCAAAGTCCCACATTTCCTACTGCGAGGTTACAGGCCGTACGACAATGATCAGATGTGACTTTTCACAAAGGTCACATAACCATTCACATATTTTAATTCATATATATATATATTATATATATTTATATATATATATATATATATTATTATATATATATATATATCTATATGACATACTATATATATATATATATTTTTTTTTTTTTCATGCGGTTTTCTCATTTGTGAAGCGCAGTGCACTGAAGGCTGCTGGGAGAGTGGAGCACCGCGCCCGGCTCTCCGGCACAATGGCTAGCGTAGCCCGGCTGAGCCGCTCTCCCATTCACTCTCACACAACGCAGCCGGCCCTGAATGCAGAGTAAATGACTTTGCGGGCTGGGCAGAAATTGCCTGGCGGCCCCTGATAGTGGAGAAAATGGAGCTGAAAGTGGCCGTTTAAAAAAAAAAACGCGACGCCGGGGGCCGCCGCTGAACTCCGCGACGGCTCGAACGGCGGCCTTCCGTCGAAGGAACGCACCCCGTCCCGCCTCACCGCGCGCCCCGACTCCTCTCAATCGACCAATGGCTGCTCCCGCTTCCCGCGGCCGTTCATTTTGACTCATTTTGGCAACCCTGACCCCCCACCCCCCCACGAAGATGTTCCTGATTTTTGTGCCGTCCAAGCCTACAATTACTTAATTGCGTTGATTACCAAGCTTAATGAGCGCAGGTGTGCTGGAGGTTTTCAGTTGACCTTCCAGGTTCTGAATATCAGGCTCGGATTCTTAATAATAATACACCAAAAGAAGCATAGCGAGCGGAGATGAAAGAGAAACCAGGAACGTTAGCTTCAGTCACACCATGACAGCGGTCACCTGCTCCTGATGTAGGCTTTTATTTTCAGTTATGCGAGGGAGACGCTAGGTTCGCTTTATCGAAAAAAATAAAAAAGAAAAGCGATTGTAAAATTTGCTGTTTTGCACGCGGCAGGCTGGAGATTGGAATCGGCCTGCATTAGACAGAAATGTTTTTGTTTTTTTTTGTTTTTCTTTTCTCGTTGTTCGGCAACGCGGACGGTTTGTTTCGGAGCAGAAACGCAGACGCGGAGCTGCTTTGTCCTCGTGCCAGTTTCACGCGAGAGAACGGCCTGTGCTCACCCTCCGAGGGACTGAGTGTGGAGCGCGCGTAGCGGGCGGGAGGGTGTACCTGCGCAGGCGCGTATCGCTATCTCAAAACCGCGCCGTTGAAATGAGAACGAAACTGCCGGGCGGATGCCAGCCAGGTATTTGTTGATCTGGGCTCAGACGCTTTTGTCTGCGTAAAAATAGCAACACGCCAGCAATGCGGCCGACCCCGCCTCATCTAAAGACTCAGACGGGGGTGAGGTCACTTGCTGTTTATACAGCGTATACAGGACGGGAAGCCGGTGAAGGTGTTTGCGTTTGGGTGCGCCAAGTGTGAGATGGAGCCCACAGTGTTTTGTGTAGATGTAGCAGAGGAGAAGTTCAACGGACCCAATTGTTGGTGTAGTGTGTTACACACCGAAACTATTGCAGGGCAGAGAGATGGCTTTGTGCTGTCCGCAACCATCAAGATCTATTAGTAAATGAATAATGCTTTCTCTATTTTTCTCTTCTTTTATCCTTCTCTCCCCACCTCCCTACTTTTCTCTTTTTCCCCCCCCCCTGTATGGCTCTGTATTTGACTTTGTATGTCTCCCTCTACGCTTACTCGTGGTTCATTCATTTAACTCATTCACTACTTTCACCCCCTTCGCTTTCTCTTTCCTCCTTCTCTTTCTCTTTCTCTATCCCCTACTCTTTCTCTTACTCTATCCCCCTTCTCTTTCTCTATCCCCCTTCTCTTTCTCTTTCTCTATCCCCCTTCTCTTTCTCTTACTCTATCCCCCTTCTCTTTCTCTTACTCTTTCCCCCTTCACTTTCTCTTCCCCCTTCTCTTTCTCTTACTCTATCCCCCTTCACTTTCTCTCTCTCCCCCTTCTCTTTCTCTTACTCAATCCCCTTCACTTTCCTTTCTCCCCTCCTTTCTTCTCTCTCCCTTCTTCTACTCTATCCCTCTTTCTCTTTCTATCCCCCTTCTTTCTCTCTCCCTTCTATTTCTCTTCTATCCCCCTTCACTTTCTCTTTCTCTTTCTCATTCCCCCCGTCTCTTTCTCTATCCCCTTCTCTTTCTCTTTCTCTATCCCTCGTCTCTTCCTCTCTCCTCCAGGTGCGGCGTGAGAGAGGGATGAGCGCGCAGGAGGTTCCCGCCGCGGGGGCGGAGTCGGGGGACTCGACGATGAAGAGGGAGCCGAGCTCCAGCAACGGGCCGGCCCCCGAGAGCAGCTCGCCGGCCGAGATCTGCGTCATCATCGGCGAGTCGCACAACGCCCAGACGCCGGGTACGCCCCGCCCCGCCCGGCCCCGCCCCGCCCCGCCCGGCCCCGCCCCGGCCCCACGCCGCCCGCGCGCCACCCCGCAAATTCCCGTTTTAAATGCCTCGGAAACTATTTTTTAAGGCTAATTATGAATCGCGACGTAATAACAGCAAACCACACGCGTAGTGAAAGCACAGCAAACGCAGTGGTGCGTGTAATGCAATTCTGTCCTGGAGCTGTGGGGAGCTTTTCTTTGCCACTGGTGCTTTAGGCTTGCTCCTGTGGGGGTTTAGGCCAGGGTTGTCTGTGAAGCGTATTGTGACAATTGCTGTGAAATGCGCTGTGTAAATAAAATTTGATTCGATTTGATTTGATTTGCTCTCTGGGAAGCGTTGAAGTTTGCTCTCGTGCGCTTTTTGCAGGGTCGTACGTGTGCGGGATCTGTGGCAAAAAATACAAGTACTACAACTGTTTCCAAACCCACGTCAGAGGACACAGAGGTAAGGCCAACGGAAATTTCTGAAGTTTTTTTGCGAATTGTTTCCGTTTTAACGTTTGCTTTGACAGTTTTTGTGTGATGGATATCTTGGATATTTCCGGAAGTTTCTGATGATGACCTGATGGCTTTACTGGAGGATCATTCAGGGGTTTGTGGTCTAAAGAAGGGGGGCGTTCAACCTTTTTTCGATCCAGCGATTGTATTTTAAGAAAAATGGGTGGGGTGATGGGTTTTTTGAGATTGCCATTGTGGACCTGATGGGATTGGGGGTTGAGTTTGCGATTGTGGACCTGGGCATGGGGGGGGTTCTGTCTGTGCCCCTGACAGCAGACCAGAGAGGCCCGTGTAGTACCTTCAGGGACCCAGTGGACCTGATCTAAAGCAAGAAAATCCACTCTGTGGCCTACTGGCCATTTCCTTCTGCGTTTGAGCTAAATCCTCGACCAAATTTTATTTACTTCTATTATTGGTTCTCCATCACCCACACACTAATGGGGCACCACCCTCTCATTCCACTGCATAGGGTGCAAGTGACTGTCACAGAAATGAAAGAAAAAGCATCGAGCACAAAAATCATAAAAAATTGAAGGGTTTTTTTGCTAAATTGTGGATCGTGTTAAAGAGGTAATTGCTCTTGAGGTAGAACTCTCATTCAGACTGATGGAATATTCATTATCCCGGTAGTTCATTCCAGCGCCCCTAGACTGCTGTGACACATGTTCGAATGGGGGGTGCAGTTACAGGGGAAATTTCAAAATCAAGTTTGGAAGAGATTTTATTTTCGTTTTTTCCCGTGGCACTTGAGAGCAGTAGTGTTGTGCCGGAGAGCTGAAGAGCAGCCGCATCCCAGTGAAACGTGTGAAGTGTTGTGTCTCGCGTTTGTCACGGCGAGCCGGAATTTAACCCTTTCCCTCCCCCGCAGAGTCTGATGGCGGTTCAGGAGAGGGAGGGTCCCAGTCAACAATCAGTGAGTGCAAGGGCTCACCCCGCCCCAAAAGTAGCGCCTCTTACCCTCCACTGACCTTTGACCCTCTCTGCTACAATAAACATTTTTAAAAAAAGAAGAAGACTGCCAAGCTGTAAACAGATGCTGGTTTATACGTCCATTATGGCATTCGAATGAGTCATTGGAGATTTGAGACTTCATGGAGACTGCCTGTGATGATCGTAAAATATGTTTTGTTAAAATTGCAACAACAAAAAAAAGTCCATGGTCTGTCTTGCATTAAAACCTCTGAATGCAGGGGTGGGTAGCCTTCACTGAAAAAATAATGTTTTGGTTCTCCCAATTAAAAATAATATCTGATTACAATACCACTTTTGAGTTTGCTCGAAGGTTCAAGGTTCAAGACTCCGTGGTTATAAATTATAAGTTCCGATGACGAGCCTTTAATAAGGTTTATTAACTCCTATCGTCCATTCGGCTAAAATGTTCAGAAACAAATTTGTCGTTTTCTGAACTATATTTAATGACTTCATTCAAATACAAAACTGAAATGACCAAGTTCATGTAACAAAGAATTTTAAACTGTGCCAACATGATAAATAAAGGTGTTTGTGAGGTAATATATAGGCCTGGCAAAATTCCATCCATCCGTCCATCCATCCATTTTCCATACTGCTTGCTTCTGACCAGGGTTGTGCGGGAACTGAAAGGCAAATATTTTACTGGACCTATTAGTCTTACTTCAAAAGTACAATATGAGTTATTATTTATGGTTGCTGTGTCAACATAAAAGGATTGTCATCGGAGCATAGAATTCATAATCCACTGAACCTTGAACCTTGAAAGTTGAGCAAACTCTGAAGTGCTATCGTAATGAGTTACTTAGAAATTTTTAATGGGGAGAGCTTTTCTAAAATTTTGGGTCAATGTAAGTTTGACCAGTATCATTGAAGGTGAAATTCATGCCATCACATTAGCTCGTTTCAGAATGTCACACATTCTAAAGCTAAGCTTTGAACTGTCCGTTGTGTTCTTCATCCCTGGTTCTTGTCTGTTGACTAAATGAAGTGAGGAGACTGCCCCCTGCTGGTCTGGCATGGCAGCAGCGCTGAACGGTGTGTGGTTTTTGTGTGTCTGTCGCAGATAACTTCCGCTATACCTGTGACATCTGTGGGAAGAAGTACAAGTACTACAGCTGCTTCCAGGAGCATCGCGATCTTCACTCCGTCGACGGTATGCTCCTTGCTTCCCGCTAACCTCTACCTCCCTCTAGCCCCCACACCCTCCAAACCCCCTCACCCCCACCAACCCAGTAGGCCTGAGGTCTGTGAGGCATTTTATCTGTTCATTTAAGTGGGGATAGTCATTAGGATGGTTATCACATACAGGTGGATCATCAGGTACATCACTGTCCTGTCTAGAATTTAAACCTTCAGTGTTCTAGTACCAAACCCTTTTAAAGCAGTGTTTCATAGTGCCTTCTGGTATGCGTGGGACACGGCTGAGTTTTATAAGCATACATCTGGAGAGATTCATGATGACTTCTGTCTTCTTCCCCGACGACTCCGTGACTCCTCCCTATCCCCCCCAACCCCTCCAATCTCTTCAGACCCCTACGACCAGGTGGTCATACCTGTGGACGACTCAAAAGAGGAGGAGCCTATTGAGCCCTTCCTGAAAATTGGACCAAGTAAGTACCAGTGAACCAATTAAAGGTTTTTGTCGAGAAGTGCTGGGAGCTGATTGGTTCTTACAAGGCAATCAAAGGCATATTATGCAGGATTTTTACCTTGAAAATATTATAAAATAACCATACTAAGACATCTAGGAATGCACTGGCAATCTGCGTGTTTACGCACTTTCACGGAATTTGTGAACATTTACCTGTATTTGTCGTTCTAAAATGCGTTTTACAGAGAGACACACAAGGACAGAAACAGGTGATGGGAAAGATTAGGTCTTCACCCCCAAAACATCGATGTTAAACCATTTTTTTTTTAAAAAGAAATTATAATTTATGTATTTCCCAGTGTGAGGAAAGAACACTCAAACGTTGGCATTTCACTGGTTTGTTCTATACAGCCGTCAGGCAAGAGCGTACAGGCGGTTCCAGTACGTGGTTCATGCTTTGTGCACTTACTCTGTTCTGTTCTGTCCGGTATTTGCTGCCGATTTTCGCTTGAACACACTTGGGCCATAACTGGAGGTTTTCGTGCTCTCACGCTCTGTCGTGCTGCTCACGCTCACGCACACGCACTTTAAGAGCTGCACTTGTTCACGAACTTTTTTAATTTTTATTTTATTTTATTTGTCCTATTTAAACAGGCAGTCTCATTGACACCAATCTCCCTTGTTCAAGAGAGACCTGCTAACATTCAAACATATAAAAGCTTTGCTCAGACATGCATTAGCATACAGATACAGCGATCACATATCAGACAACAAGTACATCAAAGGAGACGAGTACAAGCGTTCTTTAATTTGAAGGTTTTTTTTGTAATTTATTCCATGTGCAGTAATTAAAATCTCTTTTGCCAAACTGAAACCCATAGGCGGCCAGCATTGCTTGTCTCAGAGTTGTTGGCTACACAGCTGCTGTAGTAGTCCATCCATTTTAATGGCCAGCCCGTGCATATATTTGCTTATCCGCCTTGTTTTTGTGCGGCTAAGTATCATTTTGGTTGGGACAGAATAATGATCTGCAGCAGCGTGTTTTCATTCACCGGTTGCCGATTTCTGGCTGGATGAAGTGATAAGCTTACTGTCTCTTATCTGTCATGGGTGCGGTCGTATAGTTTTTAAATGATTCGTTAGCAGCCGGTTGATGTTAGCGGCTTCTCTTCCTTTCCACGAGAGAGAGAGAGAGAGAAAGAGAGAGAGCGAGAGACACACGCAACTGCCACGTTCAGTAAATGGATTCCTGGAAAGAAAAAGCCATGTAACTTCTGCTTCGTCTGGTCCAGGGGCTGTCGCAACAGCAAAACATGTAACTAAATGAGGTTGAAGCTAAGAGATTTAAAATGCAATGGCTATTAAAAAAACATTGTACTACCGTCCTCTTAAATTGGCTTCTTTGCCAGACGTTGTTTTTTGCAGAGACGCAAAGGACACGATAAACACGTAGGCAGACCACACTCTCATGTTTGGCCCCAGGAGGACACACCGAAACTGAACTCTTATTTTAGAGCAGCAATACTCACATTCGTATTTGTGAAAATGGTATAACTACTTATTTTAAGCGACTGGAAATGTTAGGTTCTTCACTTCTGTTCGTTGTCAGCGACCACGGAGTTCTGTAAAGTTGTTTTCAAGAATGCTTTCGGAAATAAATGTTTTCTTTTTTCAATCTTTTAATTGATACATTTTCATTAATATTTTGACACCAAATTTGAGTTTGAATATTCTTTTTAAGTACAAGTGTAATGACTGAAACTTTAAACAGAGGAGGTTTCCAAGCAATGGGGAGAGAGACAGAAAAAAAGAGAGTTGTAGAAAGAAAAAAGTACATTCTACAGTGTAACTGCTCGTAACATGAAGCATGCGTGTGTGTGTGTGTGTGTGTGGAAGGGGGGGGTGCAGTTGCATTGACAAAATTCCTGAGAAGCTACCAAATTAGCGCTAAGAGGTGGTTTTGGTGGGTGTAAAAAAAGGAAGTGGTTAGCATTAGTTGAAAATAGGTCAACACTTCCACTTTGCCAGTCAGTTATAATGAACGAAACCCTGGTAGTGCCGCCTCTCCCCCAAGTCACCACCAACACGTTTGTTTTAAACCGACATACTGCCAGCATAGGTGCCAATGTGCAGTTTTCTGAGAGCGTTGGGACAAAATGACCAGTACTCAAAGCTTTGAGCCAGTGACAGGCCTCATTGTGTAAGATAGAGCCCCAAGTGTGTTAATGAAATTCAACGTTCAGTAAAACGCATAACTGTCTTTTTGTTTGTGTTTGCATTTTTAATAGTAATTTGTTTTTTTTACTTTTTGCTCCACAGAGACGGGTATTTACGTCTGTGAGTTCTGCGGGAAGCAGTACAAGTACTTCAACCCCTACCAGGAACACGTGGCCCTGCACGCCCCCTTAAGTAGGTGACCGGACAGCCTTCAAGACTTCATTTCCCAGCATGCAAATTGTGCCTCCCCGTTCTCTTCAAAAATAGCCATTTGAGTTCTAGTAGGACTTGACTTGGCTCATTTGCTTAAGAGAGGACAGATTTTCATGCACATGCACAGTTCTGACAGCGTATCCTAAATTGTATATGACACAAGAAATGTGGTCATTCTGCAGAATGGTGTTTTATGAGAATGAATATTATAAATAATAACTTTATTGAAAAGCTTACATTGGCAAGTACATAAATTTTATTTCTCAAGTGCAGAATGGCTGTGTTCTTCTTCATCCATTGCAAATTCCAACTCTTCACCTTTGGAGATTACATTTTACAAAGGACAAAGAGTTTTACGGTGTCTTCTGCCGACTCTCATTTCAAACTTCTGAAAGTTAAACAGTCTCACATTTAAATGCAGAACCATATAACAGCACTGCTTTGTAGTTTCCGAATCAGAGGTTAGAGGAAGGCCCAGACAGGAACTTTCAAATTTAGCAACTCATTACGGCTGATGAACATTTGGTATATTAACTCTGTGCATGCCATGTTGTTAGCGAGGGTTTTTCTACATTGGCCAGTGTAGTCCATCTCTTCTTTACTCACAGTTATATATGTTTTGCTTGATGAAAATTTTACAGCTGTCACCCTGCTGACTAAGGGCTCTTGCACTTGGGCGCTAGCGTCTTTGCTAGTTTCAGACCGGCGTTGTTGTCATTTTCCCACCAAACACGCTGTTCAAATAGCAAATGAATTTGCGCCCGATCTTCAGATGAGGTCAGGCGCATTGTTGACATTGAAATTTCTATGCAGCTGAAAGCATTTGCACCAAGACTGACAGAAATCTGGTCTGAAGTCTCGTTGCGGTTGTTTCATTGTTATTTTAACGGCACAATTTTAAGATGGCAATGTGCGCACACCCTCCAGTCTGTCACACACAGGAGGGCGCGATTACAATGTCAAGATTACGACGTGAATGGCTGTCCGCCATTATATTACCAATCCGCCATGGTGCAGATGCAAGTGGCTTTGGGCGATGGGAATGGGCGATGGCAGCTTGTTGGTTTATCGCATGTTACGTCCAAGACACACCCGTTATAAACGAGAAACCACGTCCTGCCCATTTGAGCCTTGTGCTCAAGCTGTCCGCCGTTTAAATTGCAACACGGCATAAACTCACTTGCGCCCCGTGCGCTAAGATTGTTAAAATGGAGCCCTAAGACTGAAATTTTACGAGTTGGTTGAAAAGAGATTAAGTTCACTTAAGGTGGGGCACCATAGTGCTGCAGACAAAAACAGAGCTAAGGAATGTGGTTGTTTTAGACTCTAAATTTAAATTTACATATCAGCGTGGTCACAAAGTCTGCCTTTTTCCACCTCAGAAATACAGCCAAGGTGATGACACATTTTTTCAAACGCAGTAAGATAAAGATGGGCTGCTACCTGGTTCACTTTTTTAGTCAGTTAGACGACTGTAATGCCCTTTTAACTGGCCTACCCATAGGTCAGATTAACAGGAATAGAAACGGAGGCCCTTGGTGTGTTGAAGCCAGAGTTTGACACAGCATTGGACGTTCCCGAGGCAAAAAATTGACTGAAAGAACTGTTTCTTGGAGCAAAGGATGGAATTTCAGGGCTTCGTGAGTCGCACTGAAACTTCAGCGCAGTGCGTCAGGGAAGGTCGCCGTTGGCCATTGTAACGTGATGACACAGTTCGGGTTGTTTTGGACAGAAGGTTGTTCACGCAATGGTGCGGTTCTCTGGTTTTGACGGAGGGCTGTTCACGTAATGGTGTGGTTCTCTGGTTTTGACGGAAGGCTGTTCACGCAGGTCACTCCTTTGAGATGCAGTCCCCTCGAGCTCCGCAGCGTTTGAAGGACTCCAGGAAGCATGGAAACATGAAATCTGACCAAATAGGTAAAACCGCCAAAAAATACAGACACCCCGTGCCTCACTGTTGGTTCATTAGTAATGGCAATGTTAGCCATAATCATTGACTGCATGTACAAAGCACCTCTAATCCTATAATTCTCAAAGTGCTTTACAGCAAAGATTGGGGAATTCACCTCAACCACCAGCAGTCTGCTCCCTGGCAGTTGTGTGGCCGCCATTTTGTTTCATAACTGTCAGTGCCCTGTGTTATCATGATCTCTGAATACTGGCGGTGCCTGTCTACAGGTCAGAATACATGCAACCCAAATAGGCATTAAATTATATGACCATTAAATGGATTTACTGCTCTGTTTGCCATATTCAGAAATATCTTCCTTAGTCATACAGTGTGGATAAAAGAACATTTTAACCCTTTAAGGCATTAGATCAGAGCTGTGCCATTAGAATGTTCTAAACTGAACATTCTAATTCTTTAGTAACAATCACCACTGGAAACTGTAAGCAATGGAGTTCTAGAACACTGTTTTCAAGAAAATATTCTAAATAACTACTACTCTTCAAAGGGTTAAAAAGAGGCAGTAGGAAATGGGGGGAAGGGGGGGGGGTGCTTTTTCAGACCCAAAAGACAAGCAGAAGAAATAAATTTCTAGAGAACAGTGACACAGGCGATGGGGGAAAAAGGCAAGAGTAGAAATTCTATGCATCAGCGTTACATGAAAGGCAAAATAATAAATAGCAGCAATAAAGAGGCTGTGCTATAACAAAGGCAGGGCTGCGAGCTTTTTACGGGTCCCGTTTTTAAAATGGCCTGTGGAGGCGTGGCCGAGACTGCGGGTGAAGGGTCTGAGGAGGTCTTTATTGGCGTGACAAAATTAGCATTTGTATTGCTGAAGCATGGCAAAGAACATGTGAAACATCAGATTGCAAACAGTAATAACATATAATAGTTTTACATATATATATATATATATATGTACATGTATACACATACAGGTACATATATATACATATACAGTATATAGACGGTTTCATCAGTGGCACGCGCGTTGCCAAGGTTGTGCGCTTGGCCCTAAGTTAACTTCCGGTCTGTGTTTGTTTATTATTGGGTTTGTGTTTACTGGCTAATATGGCACCGATTACAAATGGAGTGAAAGTTAAACTGATGAACAGACTGATGTTGGGCTCAGGTTGTTGTGCTGTGGGGTGCAACCTGACCTCAGGAACAAACTATATTTCGAAAATTAGTAAAAATACATAATTTAACTTTGTAACCTCACTAGGAAATTGTGAAACGAATTGATGAATCCCTGCGATTATCATAGCTGGTGCTTGCCCGTTGTTACTTCGTATTTTTGAGAAATAACTGGACATCGTTACCTATTAAAATGTAAGTCCTGTAAAAATACACATAATAAACTGTATTTTAAAAAATCAACTTCATACATACACATTTAGTAATACTAATACAGCCTTATTTACTATATCAACTTAAGACAATGAATTATGTCATCGCGACCCATTAAAGTCAATGGCGCAGACTTTGCTTCATAATTTCAAACTGCTTTCCTAACGGCTATTTTGCGTCCTGCGACTTAGGTTACAACAGTGAATATGTACGGATTCCTAGACGTGCTGATGAGAGACCACCCTTTCTCATATTAACCTCCAATATGCAAGACAGGATACTAGCAAATTTCCATTCATTTATATGGGGTGGTCGATACACGTCCCCTTAGCAACCAAATGCTAGCGCTGGACCACGTCTGACTTATTTGCTGGCACACAAAAAAACGTGAAAGTACTGAAAAAATAACCACAGGAGGATAACAAGGATATTTTCCTACATAACTAGGTACAGGTTGTTACCGATATTTCGCCTATTTCATATATAGTTGCGAATCAGTTTACGCTTTCCTGTCTGTCGAACGAAGGTGGTCGAATAGGTGCTCTCACTCTAGCACTTTGTTTCAGGTAACAAACTCATAATAAGCGATAACTAAGCTGACCAGTAACACGCCTGAAATAGTTATGAATTAGCTAACTAAATTGATTGTAGCTTAATTAATTCATTCTAGTTAGCTAGCCAACTAGCTAGCTAGCTAAACGTAGCTACCATTTTATAAATTATGCACAGTAACGTTAGCTCAATGCTAGTAGTTCATACGCTTTAGCTACGTTTTTTACTAACGTTATGATACCTGTTTCCAATGACTTGACAGCGTTACATTGCCTGATCATTTTTGTTGTGGTAACCTAGCAAGATGACCCAAACTATAAGAGCCACGATGTTTTCCCATAAAACATCTAGGTTAAATAAATAACCTACAGTAATTGCATTGGCTACACATGCTGCCCACTAGCCCCAGTTTGTGCTTCTAATCATCGTTTTTAAGCAACATCATAGAAAGAGTGCACTTTTTATACAGGAATGAATGTGCATGTAACCCAGAACAGTTATGGATTATGTAAGGAATGTATGATGCTCAGCAAGGTGCAATACTGTGAACAGTTATCTGTCACTTGATTTTCTGGTAATGTAACATTATCGCATTTCAGTTTGGCCAAGTAACGGTTCTTTTCTTCGACTGGTAACCCCAAATAATACGGGCTAGACATAGTTTTAACTAGCTAGCTAACGTAATTTACTTGTTATTTACTTTGCTTGTTATCAGAAATAGTCTAGAGGGACTCTGTTGTTATTGATTGTTTGCGGAAGTCTGCCGGAAGTCAAGTTAGGGCCAGAACAACGCACATGCGCAGTAACGTTTGTTTATGTTGTTACCGTTGAAACCGTCTATATACATACTAAATATACAGTATGTACATACACATAAAATATTAATTATAACACGATAACAGCCAAGATAACAACAGTGTGTTGATTCTGAGCTTCTGTGAGTGAGTCTGTGTGTTTGTGTGTGTGCATGTCGATGTATGTGTGTGTGTGTGTGAGTGTAAGTGTATAATTCGTCCAGGTGCGTAGAACTGCCGAAATCCGTCCTGCTAGAGTTGGATAAGTATCTGCGTTCATTTGCTAATTACATACCGCGTTAGATTTTAAACTTTTCCCTGTGTGGTAACTGTTCTTTGTTTTTATGTTGTGTTAGGTTTCTATCTACCACTTTTGATTCTTAGAATTGATAGATTGTGATTATTGCACTATTACAGACTGTGAACCTGTGTAATCAGCGCGTTATTCGACACAGGTTTTCAGTTGCTAATTAGGTACAATCGGAGCGACGCTATATTAGTCCTGCTAACTAGCAGTTTAGCTAGTAAGTGTATAATTCGTCCAGGTGCGTAGAACTGCCGAAATCCGTCCTGCTAGAGTTGGATAAGTATCTGCGTTCGTTTGCTAATTACATACCGCGTTAGATTTTAAAGGAGTACCGTGGTGGTTGAACGTGACACTTCCCAGTTGTCTTCAGGCAACAACAAAACAAATGTGCATAATTTTTTTTATTCTTCAGTCATTTCAATGTACTTTAAAACGTATTTTTCTAAGCCTAAATTTCCCACGATAAAAATTCACCCGAACCGTCTGGGCGTGGTAATGAGAACTGTCAGTTAGCTATGATTGACAGACCGTGCCCCGTTACCATAGCTACCCCCATGATACGCTCTCTTTGGGAGACTGAATTTTCACAAGCTAGCTAGCTTAGTAGGGCTAGTATATAAAGTATCGGTAGATAGCTAAGGTAAGGACGTTGACTTATATCCAGTGATAATTTTTGATATCTAGCTAGCCAAGTTAAGATAAAAGTACAACTATAACGTCCTCATAAAAGGAAACTAGCAAGCTAACGTTATCGATAACATTGCCTTATGAAAGCAAATCTCCTAGCTAGCTAACGTTAGCTAGCTAGCTAAATGAATATAACCAGAAATAATCTAAAGGCACTCTAATTTAAGTGAACCTAACGTTAGTCAAATATTTGCATTGTCTGAATAGCAGGACGGTGTGTCCTGTCAGATTTCTTTACGGAGCGTGGAAATGGGAGTGGTTACTGTATTCGTGACGCAGCAAAATGACAACTTTCTCACCGGTTGAAAATAGGACGATGAATTTAAAACGCATATTTCTCCAAGACTACAGAACGGACATATTTAATACTTTGCTCATTGTGTTTCTTCAATGCCTCTTGTGCAAATAGCACATAAAATCGAGAAAGTGTGAAAATCACCTTGGTACTCCTGTAAACTTTTCCCTGTGTGGTAACTGTTCTTTGTTTTTAGGTTGTGTTAGGTTTCTTTGTTTTTTAGGTTGTGTTAGGTTTCTGTCTACCACTTTTGATTCTTAGAATTGATAGATTGCGATTATTGCACTATTACAGACTGTGAACCTCTGTAATCAGCGCGTTATTCGACTCAGCTTTGCTAATTAGGTACACTCGGAGCGACGCTTCATTAGTCCTGCTAACTCGCAGTTTAGGTAGTAAGTGTATAATTCGTCCAGGTGCGTAGAACTGCCGAAATCCGTCCTGCTAGAGTTGGATAAGTATCTGCGTCCATTTGCTAATTACATACCGCGTTAGATTTTAAAGTTTCCCCTGCGTGGTAACTGTTCTTTGTTTTTAGGTTGTGTTAGGTTTCTATCTACCACTTTTGATTCTTAAGAATTGATAGATTGCGATTATTGCACTATTACAAACTGAACCTGTGTAATCAGAGCGTTATTCGACTCAGGTTTTCAGTTGCTAATTAGGTACACTAACATGCCAGCCAGATCCCTCCGTTCTGCTACCTCAGGACGCCTGGCACCTCCCCCTCTTCGCACCTGCACTTCCAGAACACGTCTCCTGTCTGTTCTGGCCCCACGATGGTGGAATGACCTCCCCGTGGAGGTCAGAACAGCTGAGACACTGACCCAATTCAAGCGATGACTGAAGACTTACCTCTTCAGGCTGCACCTCTCCCCATCCCTCCCTACCCCCCTGTAAATGACTGTAAGCTTAGGGTTGTAACTAGGCAGCTGTTTCGTAGGTGACTTGGGTGCATTAACTGTCTTAACTACTGCTTGTATTTTTTCCATAGACTGCGTTGTTGCCGTTCTCGTTGTGTTAGTGTTAATCAGTTTAACCTTCACGGTCCAAGTTGAACTACGCGGTTGTTCCCTGCACTTGGACCGGTACTTCTCTCTAGGGTTTTCGTCATACTTGTTCCTGGTTATGGTTATACACTTTGTTGTACGTCGCTCTGGATAAGAGCGTCTGCCAAATGCCTGTAATGTAATGTATGCGTGTGCGTTTGAACTGTAGTATGTGATGTTTTGTCACTCACTGTCTTCGAGTGCATGGCATTAAATCACATTTTTGAAATATTTTCCCTAATATGGTCACAGTTATGGCATTTTATAAGTAAGTGCACCTCATTTTCAACCTCACCTGTCGTACAGTGACCGCACATGCTCAGTTCTGCTGGTAGCCAGGATTTTTAAATGCTCTTCTCTGATTCGCAGAGAGCCCTTTCAGCCGCAAGATGGAGAAGAAATCGCAAAGCACCCTGGGAGAGACCAACAGCTCACAGAACTCCAGTGGTAAGCACCTCCCCCATTAGCTCCGCCTCCGCTGACCTCACAGGCCCCCCCACTCCACTCAATCGGTCTTATCACGTATTTTAGTCTCAGAATTAGGTTTTTTTTAGAGTGGGAACTGGCTTGGCAGCAGATTGGAAGGTTAGAAGCATGGACTTGTGGGTGAATATTTATTTAGCTGCTGCCATCTGTGTAATTAAGGGCTCAAACTTGTAATCATTACATGACATTACAGGCATTTAGCAGACACTCTTATCCAGAGCGACTTGCACAACTTTTACATAGCATTTACATTGTATCCATTTATACATACTGAAGCAATTCAGGTTAAGTACCTTGCTCAAGGGTACAACGGCAGTGCCCTACCCAGGAATTGAGCCTATGACCTTTCGGTTACAAGCCCAGTTCCTCACCCACTGTGCTACACTCCCGTTGGCTAGGCTAAATAAGGAGCTTAGCTGAGTTCTGTGTGCATCCGTGTTGAGGTTCATGATAACGCGTGTTATCAAAGAAACTGATAAACAACGAGCCCGTGTTATTGCTCTGTCTGGCGGGTGTACCGTTATGTTGCCTAAGTAGAGTTCACGTGTGAGTCATGCTATCCACGTAGCTTTTCGGTTATACTTTTGGAAATGGAGGAGCCATGAGAACCTCTGACTCTCCACTGCAACCCAGGAGTGCCATTTGGAAATATTACAAGTTCTGTGCCGTTAGAGACAAAATAATAACCAGAGAGAGTTTGTATGTATGTGTGGAAACTGCCATACTAAACCTCCAAAGACTGCCACTCTTCCCCCCCCTGCAAATAATCAGTTAGTTGTTTATTAATGATCGACTCATGCATTATAATTTTTTTTTATAACAGTTGATCTACCAAGTCATAATTTTTTTGTTATAGCCAAGCACATTTAAAATTTGAACAAATTTAAACTAATTTCTCCTTTATAAGATTTGTTCTAACTCACTTTCTTGAAAAAAGTGACAGCCCTAATTTGTAGATTGTTTCAAGTCTATAGGAAAATGTAGTTAAAATGCATAACAATAGGACATAACACAGGAGTTATAAAAATGCACAGCCAATTTAGTGTTTAGGCATGATTTTGTTCTCTGAGTAGTGGGGCCTGACTGGCTGAGTTCCATTCAGTGTCTCCATGGCAACATATGTGATGATTGACAAGGAAGCTCTAATTTCGTGTGTGCTTATTGATTTAAAAAAGGGATCAAGTCGGACCCTCTGTGGGTTTTTATTTATTTATTTATTTATCCTGTGTCCTCTCGCACTCGCTAGGATGAAAATAACATTGAAAATGAGTTGTCCTTCTCCGGTATACCAGCAGCTTTTGTCTTTTGTTTAGAGAAACTCGCCACCGTAGGTTTGCTTTAGGGGTGCACTTGTGTGCTTCTTACGTACATTTATTAAGATAATCCGCCCGGGAAACGGTCTGGAGAGAGGAAGGTTTGGGGACGTCTGCAGTTAGACGTGCAGAGAAAAGGAGCAGTTTAAATGCCGTCTTCTCACTCTTTACTCTTTCGCCTCCTCCGCAGGTGCCATGTGCCCCCTGGTGTCTAGCTCCTTCCCGCCTCCGCAGAGTAAGTCATTTTCTCTCTAACCGGGAACTACAAACTGCGTCGACCCCTCGCCGAACCCCTCCTCCCCCTCCTCCGTCCGGTGGCTGCGTTTTAGCGGGGTCCTGTGCACGTGCGCAACGATTTCTCGTCCTCCCTCAAGCCGTGAAAACGTTCTTTCTTACCCTTGTCTAAATTGATGACTCAGTCACATTGTTTCTGTGGAAGCATTCCCGTTTCAGACTGCATCGAAAATACAGTTTACATTTGAATACGTGTCTTTGTGTAAGTAGGCTATCCGCGGGTTGGAAAATGAAAGTCCATTTGACGTGCGTTTTGCAACGGCCTGCTCGGCACAGCCCTGCCGTACCCAAAACGAAAAGGCGAAATCGCGAAAAAAATATCAATGTCTGCGCTTGCAATTTAATTAACTTTTTTTTTTGCAATCTCATGATTTGTTACTGAATAGAAAATGAAACCTCCGTGTGCGATTGCTCGACAACTACGCTGCAATTTCACCGGAGTCTCGTCCATTCCCTGACTGAACTGAACAGCAGCCCAATCTAATTTTCACCCACTGCAGGGAGCTGTCAGTCATTTACAGTGGGTGGAGTTTACAGGAAAGGCGGGGGACTGCCAGCATCTTTGTGCCTCCGCGACGGCACAGCCGTGGCCGGAGGCGTTATGTTTTCGGGTTGTCTGTCCGTTCATCCTTCCGTCC
The DNA here is from genome assembly GCF_018555375.3 of Anguilla rostrata. NCBI lineage: Eukaryota > Metazoa > Chordata > Actinopteri > Anguilliformes > Anguillidae > Anguilla > Anguilla rostrata. The sequence goes on along the minus strand of NC_057946.1, from coordinate 38,964,011 downwards.
GTCCGTCCCGATTCTCACAAATGCGATATCTCAGGAACGCCTTGAGGGAATTTCTTCAAATTTGGTACAAACGTTCACTTGGACTCAAGGATGAACTGATTAGATTTTGGTGGTCAAAGGCCAAGGTCACTGTGACCTCACAAAACACGTTTTTGCCTTGAGGGAATTTCTTCAAATTTGGCACACACGTCCACTTGGACTCAAGGATGAACTGATTAGATTTTGGTGGTCAAAGGTCAAGGTCACTGACCTCACAAAACATTTTTGGCCATAACTCAAGAATTCATACGCTAATTATGACAAAGTTTCACACAAATGTCTAATAGGATAAAATGAAGTGATGACATTTTATATCCAAACTGGCTGCTGGTTGGCGGAGGCATACAACCGCAAGGCGGTATTTCTAGTTTGCACATAATTGGGTAAAGAAATTGCAGGTGTGTTACTGATTCATCAATTTTGAGTTTGCATTTTATATTGCATCATAAATTCGCTTGAGTAAACAAATGCATTAATTTAATTTCTTTTTACCATTTGACTGTTTCGTGAAATTAATCTAATTTAACATCACAATCTGGAAACCCTTTTGAACCTTCTGAAATTGTTAGGTAACCATAGATGTGCTTAAAGTAGTCACCACGTACACCAACGGCACATATTATAGGGCATAGGAATATTCAAACAGAATTTTGAGCGAAGGTTCCATAAGTTCCTCTGACCCCATTGGCTGCCTGTGTGTGAGGGCTGGACTAAACAGCCTCGTATGCATTTCGGGCGCCAGCCTCCTCTAGGCACAGCTCGCTCTTCCCTGCGACGTTTTCCACCTCTGCCTACGTTACCCACGTTCCCCTGATTTCCTTCCCTTTGCGTCCGCAGCGGACAGCGAAAACCACTCCCCGGCGGGGACCGCCAAATCTCCCCCCGCCCCCGCCCCCGCCCCCGCGGCCCAGGAGCAGTCGTGGAAGTCTCCGCCCACCTCGCAGAGGAACAGCGCCTCTAACCGTGAGTGTCCGCGGACCGGCCGGGAATCGCAGAGGAAAACGGTGCCCCCTCTGGCCGGCTGGGGTAGTAGTGAGCTACTCGCAGGCACGGCGGCAGCATGCGTTTGAGGGCGGATGTTAGCGCTGGTTTAGCCCTGTAGTTACTCTTGGGCATTTCAAATTGGGGTGATGAGGAAATTTAGAGTGGCTAGGGTAGGGCATGGGGGGATATAAATCACCACTTGGAGAATCCATAACAAACAGTCTACTTTAAACATCCCCGTAACCCTGTTTCTGTCTCCTCCCCCCCCCAGTGAGCAGCGCCCTGCCGGAGAAGGAGCGGCAGCAGTTGGCGGAGCGGCTGCTGCGGGCGATGTGCGCGGACCTGGGCACTCTGAGCGTCCTGGGCGGGGAGGACTTCCTGCGGCTGGCGCAGACGCTGGTGGACACAGGGGCGCGGCACGGGGCCTACCCGCTGGGCGAGGCCCTCGGGGGCGGGGACGCCGGCTCGCTGGCACTGCGCCAGCTGCCCCGCTCCTACAACCAGGCCAAGGTGAAGGTGACCTGCGCCCTGGGGGGCGGCTCCGCCCCCGGCATGGCGGTCAGCTGCCACGCCCACACGGGCGGCGCCCGGCCCTGCTACCTGCTCTGCGCCCACCAGGTGGAGGGGGCGCGGCTGCGCCGGTACGTGCTGGGGGCGCGGGAGCTGGACCCGGGGGAGGGGGAGGGGGACGAGGACGGGGAAGGGGACGAGCAGCTGCAGCAGTGGGCCCAGAACGTCCTGTCGGAGTTTGTGATGCCGGAGGCGCGGGCCACGTACGTGACGGAGCCCCGGGGGGCGGGGCTGGGGGCGGGGCGGGTGGGGCTGGGGGCGGGGCCGAGCCTGTGCTGCGCCGGCTGCCAGCTGGGGGCCGCCGCCCGGGCCGCACTGGCCAGGAAGAGCCTGCAGGCGCGGGGGCTGGGCGAGATCGCCGACCTGCTGGACACCTGCCGCCACCTCGCCGCCGCCGCCGGGCTCCCCTGGGACGGGCCCGAGGACCAGGCCCCGCCCCCGCAGGCCCCGCCCCCGGTCCCGCCCTGCTGGGACCCCACCGCCGAGACGCTGCTGACGGTGCACGGGCACCTGGAGCGGATCCGCCGGGCCCTGGGGAAGAGCCCCGCCGTGGCGCCCCTCCTGCAGGGCCTCAGCAAGCCCCTGCTGGGGGCGCTGGCCTCCCTGCTGGCCCCCCTCCGCCAGGCGGCCGCCGAGCTCAGCTCGGACCGCCGGCCCACGCTGCAGCTGGTGCTGCCCGCCTACCTGCGTCTGGAGAAGCACTACACCGCCAAGGCGGGCGAGGCGGGCGCCGCCGGGAAGCTCTGCCACGGCCTGCTGGAGGCGCTCAGGGAGAACTTCGCGGTGGAGCACACCCACCAGGTCGCCATGGCGCTGGACCCGGGGCTCAAGCTCCGGCCCGCCCCCGCCCACCAGCACGACGACATCGCCGCCCGGGTGGCGGAGGCGGCGGCCGAGATGGGGGAGGGCGGGGACGAGCGGGCGGACGGGGAGGCGGAGCCCCCCCCGGGGAAGAGGGGCCGGCGGGAGGCGGGGCCGGGGGCGGGGCTCGGGGAGGCCAGGAAGGAGGTGTTCCGGTACCTGGCGGAGGCCGCGCCCCCGGCAGCGAGCAGCCCGCTGCAGTACTGGCGCGCGGCGGCGGAGCGCTACCCGCGGCTGGCGCGCCTGGCGCTCTGGCTGCTGGCCGTGCCCGCCGTGGCCGCCCGCCCCGAGCTGGCCGCCGCGTGCCGGCAGGCCGTGGCCATGAGGGGGCAGCAGCGCCTCACCGCCGACCAGATGAACAAGCTCATCTTCCTCAAGTCCAACACGGCCTGAGGGGCCCGCCTCACGCACCCGCCAAAACGCCCCCGGGGCCGGCCTCGTCCCGGGACCGCCTCGGCCCGGCTCCAAGGAGACGGCCCGGCTCCAAGGAGACGCCCCTGCGCCACGGCCGTTTCCTTCTGAGGAGCCGCCCGGTGTCGGACCGTGTCATGCTTTTATTATTTTTGGGAGACTGTTCAAAGACGACTCTTGTCCGGTCTTTACGATAACGGTATTTTTTTGTAACCGTACCCCTAATGTCTGTAGACGTTGCTTTGTTTTTTGTTTGTAAACGATTAAACTTTGAAAATGGCAAAAGCAGTCGAACGCCAGGAGCGCCCACCTCTGGCCTCTGACTGCTTCTCTTTAGTTTTATTTTCTGCCGTTTGACTGTAATAATTTATACACGCAAAAATGACTTGAAGATTGTAGATGGCTCACGGAGTGACGCTGTGGTCGTGGGTGACGGTCATGTTTTTGGAGGGGTTTGTGCGCTCGTGAGCTGAGCCCGGTCGCCTCCTGGGCTCAGCGAGTTTTCCCGCTCTTTCTGACGGCCATTCTTCAGCGAACTTATCCTAGACCTCCAATGCTAGACTTCTATCTTTATCCTCAGAGTTAGTTTTTTTATTTTTATTTTTTTAAAAGTTTTCTTTACCTCACTTTCACGCGACTTCTTAGCAATTTTTTCAATTAGTCTTCCTCTTCAGTCACCGCATCAAGTTCGACTTTAAACCTACGGCTAGGTGTGTATTTAGAGTAACATAACTTTTGAAAATGTTTGTTTAGCGTACTTATACACAGTAGCAAGTATTCCAAAGAAACGTGCAGGTGTGTGGCTGGTCTCTCTCAGGCCAGGTGGTTAGTCTTGCACTGGATTCTGTCAGTAGCTGCCCTGTTTTTTCCCGTTGTGTTACTCGGTCTGCGTTCAACGGCCAATCAGAGCCGTGGGTTTATTGCCACGAGGAGTGGCGATTCAGTCTAACCGCAGTGCGCTGTGCCCTTGGTTTATAGAGTGGGAGTGGCCGATTCTGGGTCTGGAGGGGCCGGTGTGAATCGCAGGTTTTTTTTCCCACCGGTTACCCTGGCTTAAACAGGTAATTGGCTATCTACTCCAACACTGGTTCACTCGTAGATTAACCGTTTCATACAGGGAGGATGCGCTTTTGAACTAATGTAGCTAAAATGTCAGATGGTGTGAATGTTAGGGCCAAGTTAGTAATTCAGGTCAGAAGTGGCATGGAAACCAGAAGCTGCTCAGCCACTGGTTCAGAGTAATGAATTCACACAAACCTACTGAGCAAGCTGAGAACTGCTGTACTGACTACGAGCCCTTTCCCCCTGACATCACCACCTAATACAACTTGGTAATACTGGGGGGGGGGGGGCATTTGATGTTTCTAGTAAGTTTGGGGTGACGTGTTGCCCCCCCCCCGCCAAGATCTACGTCTATGACCCTATCAATGAAACATTTTTAACTTTTCAAAGTTTTTTTTAATTTTTTTTTAAGAAATGAGGGAATTCCTTAGTAATACCAAGGTGTATGAGGAAAAAACACAAAACAAGCCAAGGACAAAGCACACTGCTGTTAGATTGAATACGGGAAATGGCGCGTTTCAGTTGGTTTGAATAGCGGCCAAAGCGCAATGCGTGAATCCGAGGGAAGTGCATTCTGGGTGAGGCATTTCAATACAGCAGTCACCCAGAGTCACCGCGGGCTCCGAATGCGCACATTGCATGCAAATACCGTGACGGAATCTCGACAGCAGGTTTTAGAAATTGGTCGTAGCGTGTCTCGTCATTTCCTACCGGAAGCACTGGACCTGTGAACAGGTTCCCTTTACCTCTGTGTGTAGCCATTTACCCGGGGGGGGGGGGGTGTCAACCGCAGAATAAATTATCGCGAATCTAAGTATTGTTAAATCACCTTGCTAAAGGGAACGTTTTTTGCGGATGAAAGGCAGTGATGTCATAATAGGGGCGGGGCAATTTCCCTTCATCAGCGGTTTCACCAGAAACCCTTTCACCAGTGAAAGGTATTGAGAAAAGATCACAGGATTCAGCTGTAAAAAGTACAAGTAGGCCTTCATTTGCAAACATTGGGGACAGGATGGGGTGAGTTTTATAGCCTGCTAGATCAATGTTTATTAGGAAGGTTCGGTTATTTCAATGATATGCATGCAAATAATACAACACAAACCTGTGTACTACATACGAATTACAGTCAGACCGATATCAAACGAGACATTTTTTGTAGTAGTTGTAATTTGAAGTGGCAGGGCATAAATAATAAAAGAACTGCTGTTTTAATCCACCAGGGGGAGCAAGTGTTCCATAAACGGGCAACTAACTTTCTGTAAAGTCCGATAACATCATACCTCTTTTTATAAACTGTCCTCAGACATAGTGTTCAATTAAATACGTGTTTAATACTGTTATAGAGGAACATTGTTTAAACCAAACAGATGTATTTTTATTGCAAGGCTATAAATTATGGAAAATAATGTGGTTTCATGGAAGGAAGTGAGTATGCTTGTTTTTTTCTTGGGTTCACCTTGCATTGGAAGTTCCAGATGGCAGGGGCTATATTAATATGTACATGTACAAAAAAAAAAGCTGTGTCGCCACATCATTTTTTTTTCCACTTAAGAAGTATGCGTTTCATTTCATTATTTATGAATAAATACAATACTGTAATACTGTATTTTTTTCTATTTTGTGTCATATAACAGAAAGCGGAAAAAGTATGGGTATGCGGTATATGTTCATGTAAAAATATATTTTTGTTATTACTTTGCAGGACTTGGCAGGTATCATCATGACTTTGGCGTACGTAGTTTGTCTAATCAAGTAGGCCCTAATTTATAGATTTTTTTAGCCACAATATTTTTATATATTGCCGATGATAAGCGTTGAAGGTCTCTTGTTTCTGAACGCCGGACGCTGGCGGTGCTGTGACATGCTCGGAATTGTGTTAGCCACTGTAGGACGTACCGTGCTAATAAACCTGGCTCCTAACGAAACGGAACCTGTGCCTGGCAGCTCTGCTTCTTCTGGGGGGGGAAGGAATAAACGTTTTTAAACGCTGCTACAGTACATTGATGCAAATGGAGTTAGCTAACGTACGTTGCGTGTCATGAGAACACGTTAAAATGCCTGTTTAAATGCTATGTAGTTACTTTTCTTAAGTTGATGAAGCATGCAAAAACTGTCCTATGTTTGGGATTTTTACAAAGGGGAGAACGAGTATATTTGCGTGGTTTACGCTCTTTCGTCACTCGTAATGTCAAGTAATTGACAGAATGTCCTCGTTTGAGCTTTGATAAGAGAACCAACTTCAGATTAATTTATTTGCTTAGCAAAGTAAACATTTGGCCTCTGCCAGCCTGCGTTTGACCCGCGCACCGCTGGATTATTGCTGGGGTGATGCGCGTGAAGAAACTCACAATTACGAGATAAATAAGATGCCTTTGGGCAGTACTACAGTTACATTTTGTATTTTTCATGTGAAGATCAAAGTATATTTTGTAGTAGCTACTATTAGCATAAGTAAGAGTTAATTTAATTTTGGACCCAACGTGTTCAGTTACTGCGTATGGAAACATGTCTTCTCGTTTAATTGGCCATATTACTGTGTATTAAATCCCTGCGCCATTTTTATACTTGTATAAAAAATGGCTGGTTGCTGTGGCCAACATGGAGGGGGTGCAGATTTGCAAGCGGGCAGGGGGTTGTGGGATATTTCACGAGACAGAGTGGGAACCGGGAATGTGGGGCCCAACGTTGCAACACTTTCGCCCCGAAGCCACTGAGGCGAAAACTCCTTGTTTCCCAGGTTACGTACTGTTACGGTTGCTCTCAAGCCCCCGCAAACATAACGAAGCCAACACCAAGACTTCCCAAAAACAACCAATAACTCTATTTAATTACACATAAGAGATACTAAAATAGCTGCAAAACACAAGATAAAATCAAGACCCGGCCGTGGTCGAGAGGTGAGGAGATAAAGCCCCCATCTCTTGAGAAGCCGACTCCAGGCATCTTAAAAGGGCACCGCCACAGGTGCTCTCAATTACCTGTAACAAGACACACGCATGTGTCCAAACGGCCAGCGCCCCCACCTGAGGCGGAGGGACGTAACACTTACCGACCACGTTTCACATGGTAATTCGGAAAACATTCCCACAACTCTTCTCTCACAAGCCCTGGACTTGCGCTTTTCCACCCGATTAAACCCAAGCTTTTCGCTGAGAAGTTTGTTTACGCGACGGCGCAAGAGGTGAGGCCGCCTGCACTCTGTTCTTTTGAAAAGAAAGAAGGAAAGAAACAGAACAGTATTCAAATGCACTGGGACCCACCAACGAAAATACGGTACGGGGTGTACAGATTTAGGACTGTTGCCGAGTGTCCCAATATTTCAATAAGCCGTTCACGTGGTTTTCAGCTTCTGGTAATCGGTGACGTCGTTTATCAGAATCAGCCCGAGACGAATGCGGGGAGGTTCTTTCGCCTCGCTGCCGCGAGAGGGCAGGTTTCCATTGGACAAAAATGTGACCCGATGCCGTTTCAACAGTCGCTCGTTCTGCGTGACATCCTTAGACAATGAAGTCAAAATAAACATCCCCATAAGGTTGCTGTTTGCTGCTGGTATCAATATTTGGATATGTATAAAGGACACCATGTGTACTTGAAAAAACATTGATTATCGTGGTTTTAACTCATGGTTGTTCAAAATGATAGGCGGCGCGTGTGTAGTCAGTAGGCAGTGACTTGGAACATGCTTGTCAGGATAATGATTAATAGGCTAACTATGGTAGAATAATTTAGGAAATGAAATTAAGAATAATCTGGCCATGCATGTTTGATCAATAAGATCACCAGAAAATAACATTCTAGTCTACTGTAAAATGAAGATGGTGGTTTTTTGAAATTGTTTTTATCGCTGTTTGTGTTTGTTAAATGAAATTAGAGCGTGAATGTTGGGAATTCCACGTCAAGATGTCCGTTGAAAGAATTTTCCTTTAACGGGCATTCGGGTACCACGTCGGCTAAGTGGTTCCACTGTGACCGATTAAGTGGGCCACATTAATGGATCGCGCGCAGACTTTCTCCTTTATTTAACCAAGCTAAATCGAAATTGTAATAATGAATTATGTTAGTCGTATTAACGGCCTCGCTCACAGGCGAAATGGAGAGTGATATCCGTGCAGTGTCACTTTAAACCGGAACCGCAACACATTTTCGGGAAGACCTGCTTTTTGGAACGGCCGCCAGTTCCCGCTCGTGGCCACAGCCAAGCAGGGGCCGGAATTAAAACTATCCTCCATTCGTAATATAGGAGAAAAAAAACAAATGTTTATGCCGGAGAACCTTACTCTTACCACGACAGTTAACAAAATGCCCGCTGCTTTTGGCCTCTGGGAACAGGGATGAAGACGATGATAGCCTAGGCCTTCGCTTGGTGATGGCAAAACAAACAAGCAAAACACTGCAGCTGCAGCCTACTGCAAAATGGATTGCTGCTTGCTTCGACAACTCATAAAAGATATTTTTAATCTTCTAAAAATACGAATTAAACCAAGATACCAACGTCGTATGATTTTTTTTTTTTTAAATCCTTGAATTTAGGTTAGGCTATTGAACAGCGACTCCTTTAAAGTGCGGCCCAACACTGGGAGCACTGTCTTGATAGAGCGTCTAGTAGCCTACTTGGGACGACGACAGTGCCCCTCAAACATCGTAATATTAAACTACATCCCATGACGATGGCCTACAGAAGGCTGTTCCTCTGCCAACTCACCGATGTTGAACCGTCCAGCTGTGAGTTCTGCCAAATGGCTACGAACTCTAATTGGCCGATGACGCCATCGACTACAACCGCGCGGCAGAATAAACCTGCCTTCCCATGCGTAACTGACAGTGCATCCCGGTCTGTGCAGCCTGACACGCCAACTTGCGTAAACTTGAACGTTCGTATACGACTGTTCCGTTTATAGCCGCTAGAGGGATACCTGCGCCGTCTTCTGAACTCCGTGGAACACCGTCCCGTCTGAGAAACGCCAGAGAAATTAAATTGCCGTCAGGGGTTACCTGTGACTTCCCACTCCAGTTTTTTTTTTTTTAAGCGAAACTTCAGAGTGGCTTGCTTCAGTTTAACAAAGACATGCAAAACAACCAGCCTCCAGTGCGGACGCCATCCCTGCTCTAAGCCTTCTGCTTCTGACAAATCAATGAAGATTCTCAATGCTGGTTACCCGCTCCCCATCTCTCTTGAAATGCTTCTGCGCGGTTCAACTTTCAAACCTGAGACTCAACTTAAGGAACCCAATTTGGACTTTTAGAGATGTGGCGGGTCACTTTTATTTATTTTCAATTTTATTGATAGTAGGCTATTTATTTTTCTGCGAGATGGACAAGGAAACGGTCTGGAGGAAGCTGTGACAAATTGTGAACGGTTGAGGTTACCGCAAGTCAATCCAGACATGTTTTGGGAGCACTGATTGGAATAGCTTCTGACCAGTCGATACAAAATGATTACCTATTAGTCATCCCTTTTTAAATAAGTTTAATTCAATTGAGACGTGGGACACTTGCACGAATTAACATAGTCATCTCCCCCTCGGTCCGTGTTTTAGAGTAATACTTTTTTTTGCTTATAGTGGGGGTAAAAAGGGGGTTGTGCCTTAACATTATAAAAAGAAAATAACGGCTTAGCCTTATTGTTTGTGTGTCTTGAATGTGTTTCTTGTAAAGCTATTATAATGACCAAATCGAAGACTCTGGGAAGAGGAAGACGTTTATAGGGGGGGAAACTAGGAGATAGGATTCTGTGACTTTATTTATTGCTATCGTTAGTTATTTTGAACATTTCTCTTCACCCCTGTTGAAAATGAAACTTTTGACATCGCTCCCCTGGCTTGCCTGCCTCGTGGCTTTCCTCCTGTCTTGTGGATCAGAGTGTGGAATCGTCCGGGGTAAGGCGAGATCTAAAAGAGACTTGGTGCGCATGAGGGAAGCCAAAGCCACCTTCCCCGGGGCGTGTGCCACGCGACTGCCCCGGGGAAAGCGTTCTCTCCCTGGAATGGAACGGCGGTCGCCTCGCCAGTCGCAGGCTGGCTCTTCGGGTCGGCACAAAGCGGTGTATTTTACCGGCAGAGGGGACCAGCTCCGACTCAAGCCAGGTGTTGAGATACCTAGAGGAAATTTTACCCTGGAAATGTGGATCAAACCAGAGGGAGGTCAGCGTTCACCGGCTATAATAGCAGGTAGGCTAATTCCGGTCAGTCAAAATAACAGCTTTGCGAGTGATTGCTCACGAATGATTGAATGAACGCTTTGCACGGCAAATATTTATCGCCTTTCATCCTAGTTATTTACTCTGCTGACGTATTTGTTCTGTGGAACTCTGAAGCTGAAGTTGGTGGGTCGGACGCACCTTTTATCTTGCAACAGACCACGTTTTATGGTGAGAATGTTGATTTTGCAAACTAATCGACTGGTTCATAATAGCCTATTAGTAGACAAAGTTTCAAACATAGAGAGACTAGTTATATTGTGGATTAATTTGGGACCATGGAATTTTAGTCCAATATAACAACGTCGTTAGGCTAATTAAAAAAAGAAAAAGAAATGTTAGGTAGCCACGTTTCATACTTTACATTAGGCTATGTTAATTATATATATGGACATATAACCTAGCCTATAGCGAGGGGATGCCGTGGGCTGTCAGGTGGTAATGTTAACCGTCAGTGAGCGCTACGGGCTTTAACCTATAAGATCCCTGGAAATCTGTATTTGCGCGAGTGATATCAAGTAAAATAATCAAACAACAGAAAGTAAATAGCTGATTACGTTGTCTGGAGATCTGAACGGATCAAATGCTGACTCCTCCTGGGTCGACTGAGGTTACGATGCGGCGGCAGCCTAGTGTTTGGGGCTACTAGCTCCACTCCGTATCCAAAACCAATGTTATGCTCTTAGATACGACCATCGCCGAATACCGCTGTCCGACAGCCCCAAATTAAGGCCAGCGTCACATTACCCGCAGACCGCTTCCTAGTAGTTCAAGGGACGGTGGTCAAATTCCCACTTATTTTTTAAGGGGCTCCCTCAAGAGTAGCCCGCAGTCCGGCTTTAATTATTTGATATTTAGCAGGTTTTTATGACCTTGGGTAGACCAGCGTTCTATGTTTTCAGTGTAATCCACGTGGAAGGAGTTATGTTGGGGATGGGAGTAGCTTCCAAAACGGTCTCTTTGAGCTTTTGGAAACATACCGCGCATCTTCAAGAGACAGTTTTGTACATTGCCGCTAAATATAGGTTAATAAATTGATAGTCGAGGTTTAAAAGTCAGTCACGAGTTCCGCTTTCATCTTCAAAAGTGCCTAAAGAGAGTTTATCCTCATTCATAAAAACAGAAGGATGAAGGTGCAGGTCTTAAGCCACTTAAGAGGCAAAATGACTAAAACACGTACCTCCCCCCCTCTCTCTCTCACACACACTTACGAATAGTGATGTGCATTACAGATTACATCAATGGTTAACCGATAGGGTACGCCGTTTTATCACGCTATATGGACTAGTTTGCATCAAAATACGACAAACGTAAAAGCTAACTAGTAAATAATTAGAATTATAGTTAGTGAAAACTCAAGCGACCTGGTTTAGCGACCGTATTCCAGGACCAGAGATGAGAGCAGCAATGATGTGACGTCATAGTTATATTTATAGTGACGTGGGGCGAGCTGTGCCGCAGTTTTGCCCGACACTGACCCTCAAACAATTAGTGAGGAGTATGTCACTGCTGCCCCTCCATAACCAGGCCTATATATATATATATATATATCAAAGAACTAAAGTGAGGTTTGGCTATGATGTCATGCTTTAATGTACCTTGCCAAACGTGTGGAATAAAACATTGTGTTACATTGTGAGAGTAATAATGTGTTACAACAGCATAATTTCAGTTCACACGCAGAGAGACCGACAAATAGCATAAAGTGACAGACGTGCTCTTCCGTACACGCGCGTAACTTATTTTACTCCGTCTCCATAAAACCGTGAACATGCTCAAACCGAAACGTCCCGGCTTCAGTTTCGCCAGAAACCTGAGGTTTTCGCTTAACTGTGCGCAGAGCCTATCCATCTGTTGGACATCTCTGACCTGACCTGCCCTGACCTGATCCGACCAACTCCACGACATCTCCCTGAGACATTATATGGTTTCTGTTCTTTCGTTTCCTATATCTGACCCTTTATTTAAATATTTTCAACACTCGCGTGACATCGGGCCGCTCTATTGGCTGCACACTAAGGCTGGTTTCTCTGGGTCTCCCGGCTTCTACATTGGTTCCAATCTGCTGCAGTATATATGGGGGTGCATCTCTATATGCAGAACCCTTTCCGAAATTTCCCGTCTCCGTTTTTGTGAAGGATTGGGGGTGAGGGAAGGAGGGAAGGAGTCTGGTCCCCGATGTGGCATGCGGTCCTGAGCTTATAGTAAGAAATCAATGGATGCAGCTGCGTTGCCTCGTAGAAACCCACGGTAACCCCGACAGCTGCGGCGTGTTTAAAAAAAAAAAAAGAAAGAGCGCGTATTTGCGGCCGCTTTCGCCGCATCTGGTTCTGGGGTTTGCCAGGGCCTGCGTTTCTGCGCTGAGCCTGGAGAAGAAAAAAGAATTAAAAAAACGAAAAAAAAAAAACGGGCTCAAAGATGGTCCACATTATAAGAGAAATCTGGAATTTGGACGTGGCCAAAACAAATGCGAAGAGCGCTGGAATTCGAACGCGACGTCGCAGGAATCCGGCTGCGGGCTCCCGCGTCGTCTGGTTACGGTGAAGAAGAAGCCGCCGCGGGCCTCACCCCCGACGCAGACGGCACCCGGCTGGTACGGCTCGAGGTCTGCTCGCGGAGACGTTTTTTTTTTTGGGTTCTATTCAATCGAGCCGCAATAACGTTTGTTCCTTAGCTTTGTGTTTTTGATTTTATGCAAGTTGTATGTATGTGTGTGTGTGTTTTTTTTTTTTTTCCCCCATTACATTTT
>NC_057946.1:38931139-38946139 GCF_018555375.3 Anguilla rostrata | reverse complement strand
CTACTGCCGCCGGCAGCGGGCCGACTGCCCGCCGGGGAAGGCCGGGGACGGCGTCTGCGACCCGCAGTGCAACGGGGACGGCCACGCCTACGACGGCGGGGACTGCTGCAACCCCAACGTCACCGACGTCACCAAGACCTGCTTCAACCCCGCCTCGCCGCTCAGGTGAGACCGCCCCGCCCCCTCACTCCCCCCGCCTCGCGGCTCAGGTGAGACCGCCGCCCCGCCCCCTCCCCACTCCCCCCCCCGCCTCGCCGCTCAGGTAAGACCGCCCCGCCCCCTCCCCTCTCCCCCGCCTCGCCGCTCAGGTGAGACCGCCCCGCCCCTCCCCTCTCCCCCCGCCTCGCCGCTCAGGTGAGACCGCCCCGCCCCCTCCTCACTCCCCCGCCTCGCCGCTCAGGTGAGACCGCCCCGCCCCTCCCCTCTCCCCCGCCTCGCCGCTCAGGTAAGACCGCCCGCCCCCTCCCACTCCCCCCGCCTCGCCGCTCAGGTAAGACCGCCCCGCCCCTCCCTCTCCCCCGCCTCGCCGCTCAGGTGAGACCGCCCCGCCCCTCCCCACTCCCCCCCCGCCTCGCCGCTCAGGTGAGACCGCCCCGCCCCTCTCCCCCCTCACTCCCCCATCTATCAATGCCCGGCCCATTTAAAATGCAGTGGGTCAGCCCCGCCTGTTAAAAAAACAAAAAAATTGAAAGGTTTTTGGGTCTGATTCTCAAATACTTTGTTATTGAGGGGTTGATTTTCAGTGTAGATGATTCACACGTTTGGCATTTAGCCCCTCCCACTCTGCCCCTCCGGCCCCTCCCCCCGCTCGCGCCCCCGCAGGTACAGTGCTGTGGAATGCGGTGTTTGCTGTGCGGCCGCGGGCGGCTGTGACTCGCGTTCCCGCGGCGACGCAGGTGTACAGCGCACGGCAGGGGGGTTCTCGAGCGTGGCGTTTCCACGGAAACGAATTACCGTCATCCAGGGCACCTTATATGGGGCAGGGGGGTTAAAAAGCTTTGGGAATCAGAGGAAATCCAATGCCACCCTGCTGCATAGTACGCTCTATCAGCGTCAGTATATTACAGTACATCGTACATTATAACCATTCAGCAGATGCTCTTACTTCGTTTTACACACGATCCATTAATGCTGCCGGATATTTACTGAAGCCGTTCAGTAAGTAAGTTTAAGATTAAGCAGTGCCCCACCTGGGAATCGAACCTGCAACCTTGAAGTTGCAAGCAGTTACCTAACCCATATCTTTTTCCTAAAAAAATAGTAGTAGTAGTAATAATAGTATTAATAGCAATAATAATTGTAATAATAGTAATAGCAATAATAATAGCAATAGCAATAATAATAGTAATAATAGTAATAGCAATAATAATAATAATAATAAATGTATTCATTAATGAATCAAAAGTCAGGACGCTTTGTAGTACATGCTTTACTGGTTTATTCTTAAGCTTTTCTCCATCTGGCAGCTGTTCCTGGCTCTTTGGCTATTTACACTGACTTGACAATATTGATTACAGTCAGAAAACAACTATGCTGGCCCTGAAGGGAAGGGATTTATACACATAACTCACGCCCTGGAAAACAAAGACCAGTTCCTAGAAAGACACAAAGATGGACCGAGAGAGACGGAGAGAGAGTGTGAGAGAGAGAGAGAGACAGAGCGAGAGGGGGAGAGAGGGAGAAAGTAAAGGAGTGAAAACGAGGAATGGAGAGATGGGAGAGAGAAGCGGAGCTTTCCAGCTGGTTGCTTATTTTCCTTTGGGTTCTGGAATGTCTGGAAGTCGTTGCCACGCACTGCATCACGAACATGACTTTACATTCCTTGCTGATTGTGGAATTCTGTGCGGAGCGGGGCCAGGGGCGCAGGGTTGTGGGGGGGGGGGGGGGGTGGGTGGGGGTTGGGGGGTAAGGGTGGGGGGGTGGAGGGGGGCGGGTGTTGTCAAACCTGCCGTTTAGATTGCCCCGGCCCGAGAGCCTGTTCCTGCCTAGACCCTGGGAGGTTTTGGCAGTTGTGGGTTCCGGGGGCGGGGGGCGAGGGGGGGTGGGTGGTCCCCGGTGGTCTCGAGGCTTGGAGGGACCCCCTGTGTGCTCATGATCCTGCGCTGGGACACCGGTGTTCTGCATTCTGCATTCTAACTTCTGCTTTCTTCATTCTAACTTCTGCTTTCTTCATTCTATGCACTTCTGCTTTCCTTTACTTCTCTCATTCTAACCTTCTGCATTCTGCCTTCTGCATTCTACCTTCTGCATTTTCTGCATTCTAACTTCTGCTTCTGCATTCTTTCGCATTCTGCTCTCATCTCCTTCTGCTTCTGCATTCTACCTTCTGCATTCTAACTTCTGCTTTCTGCATTCTACCTTCTGCTTTCTTCATTCTAACTTCTGCATTCTAACTCGTTTCTGCTCTCTTCTCTTCTACACTTCTGCGTTCTCTTCTACCTTCGCTTCTGCATTCTTGCATTCTTCCTTCTGCATTCTACCTTCTGCTTTCTGCATTCTACCTTCTGCATTCTGCCTTCTGCTTTCTGCATTCTACCTTCTGCTTTCTGCATTCTACCTTCTGCATTCTACCTTCTGCTTTCTGCATTCTACCTTCTGCATTCTGCCTTCTGCATTCTACCTTCTGCATTCTGCATTCTACCTTCTGCATTCTAACTTCTGCTTTCTGCATTCTACCTTCTGCTTTCTGCATTGCCTTCTCTCTGCATTCTACCTTTGCATTCTGCTTCTGCATTCCTTCGCTGCTTCTTGCATTCTAACTTCTGCTTCTCTTTCTGCATTCTACCTTCTGCATTCTGCATTCTGCTTCCATTCACTTCTGCTTTCTGCATTCTACTTCTGCATTCTGCTTCTCTTTCTGCATTCTACCTTATTCTATCTGCATCGATTCTACCTTCTGCATCTACTGCTTCTGCATTCTACCTTCTGATTCTATTCTACATTCTGCTCTCTCTGCTTTCTCTGCATTCTGCTTCTTCCTTCTGCATTACTTCTGCTTTCTGCATTCTAACTCTTTCTGCTTCTGCATTCTGCCTTCTGCTTCTGCATTCTACCTTGCTTCTGCTTTGCCTTCGCATTCTGCCTTCTGCTTCTGCTTCTACTCTGCATTCTTTGCATTCTGCATCTACCTTCTGCTTTCTGCTTCAATTCTGCACTGCTTCTGCTTCTGCATTCTACCTTCTGCATTCTCTCTGCATTCTGCCTTCTGCACCCTTCTGCTTCTCATTCTAACTCTGCATTGTCTACCTTCTGCTTTCTGCATTCTAACTTCTGCATTCTGCCTTCTGCATTCTGCATTCTAACTTCTGCATTCTGCCTTCTGCTCTCTGCATTCTACCTTCTGCTTTCTGCTTCTACCTACTGCCTTCTGCTTTCTGCATTCTGCCTTCTGCTCTCTGCATTCTACCTTCTGCTTTCTGCATTCTACCTTCTGCATTCTGCCTTCTGCATTCTGCCTTCTGCTTTTTGCATTCTGCCTTCTGCATTCTAACTTCTGCATTCTACCTTCTGCATTCTAACTTCTGCATTCTGCCTTCTGCTTTCTGCATTCTAACTTCTACCTTCTGCATTAAGCATTTTAAGTTCAGCGTTTTGTGTTCTGACAGCTGACGTGAGCACTGTGCACTGTTTACTGTCACCTATCATTTGGTCCTGCAACCAGTTGGAACCAGTCAGGATTCTCTCCTTCTCTCTCTCTCTCTCTCTCTCTCAGTGATTCCAGGATTTAAAGATGCAAACAGGCCTTTTCAGCTATATCCGCAGGTATCCAGTGTTGCCAAGCCTTTTCGGAAAAAAAAAGAACAGGACCCCGCCCCCGTTCATAAATAAGGATTCAGAATGCCCCCCCCCCCCCCATGCACATTCACTCTCACTGTGTCTCATGTGTTTACGCGGGCCCGGCACTGCCTGAGAATGTGTTACTTTATGGAGAGAAGACAAGTCCCCTCCTGGAGATCCGGCCGAATCCCCCCGCGCCCCCCTCAGCTGCGCGGGGCTCCCCCGAGGGGAGCGCCTTCGCTTCCGAGAAGAGAGCCCAACAGGACCCCGTCCCGCGCCGTTCCCCGCCCACCTGTCCGGGGTCTGTCGCAACCGCGTTTTTAAAAATAAAAACCGCCCTCGGCCCACTCTCCTTCGCCTGGCGCTTGCTGCTGTTGCCGGGAGATCCGTGGGGTTTGTGAAGCGGGCGCGTGTGCGTTACGGTACTTTGAGTAACGTGCTCTCCAAACTCTTCCCTTAGCTGGAGGCATGAGCGTAGGTTTTGGGGGGGAGACAGGGAGACGCCTCACCCTCGACGTTTTCGTAGGAAGTTGTCCCTTGAATAGCTAGCTAGTGCGCTTGCGAGACGTTTGACTATGTGAGGCTTCGCAGTCCTGCTGTATCTCCCCCAAAGTTGAAATTAAGCCTACACATATGCCCGGCGGCCATTTTAGGACAGAGACCTGACCCTGTGAGCCGTGGTTGGTGGGTGGGCAGGGTCTTCCGGACCTTTCTTTTTTTTTTTTACCGTAACCTCGGCGTGGTGTAGGCGCGAGCCGATCGGCGCGCCCGCCGCAGTCACGCCCGTCCCGCGCGTGGTTTTACGCCGAGCTCTTTCCCCGTCTCTCCGTCTCTCTCTCTGATGTCACGTTTAAAATGGGGCCACTTCAAAGGAGGAGTGCTGGGGCTCCTCCTCTGACCCTTTCGAGCAGGGGCATACATCCCCCCCCCCCCCCCCCTCCCCGGCCTGTAAAACCTAAGACATTAAGGGCTCCTCCTAATGGGGGATCACGGCGCTAAGACACGCCCCCTCTGCGGCTCCTTCCGAAGCTCGGCCAGCTTTCCGGGATCCCCCGCGGCCAAACTGTGGCCCCTGTTAGCCCCGAAGGCTGCGGTTAGCGGCCAGCGCGCACACGCCCCGGTGACCGATGAGGTCACCATCGAGGGGGTTCCGGGCTGGCGGACAGGGGGCGGGGCCTAGCGGTCGGGCTCGCGGCGGCGCTGGCACACACCACGGTATGGGCGACCCCCCCGTCGGTCGCCGCGGACACGTTTGCGGTCCGAGCTCCGCGGTCCGATTTCCGTCTGGCTCTCTGTCCCCGGGCCCGTGGAAAAGAGGCTGACCCGAAGCGGGACCCGGGTGGCGCCGGCCCAAAACGATGGAAACGCTCGGGCTGCAGCTGGCCGGTCCCGGCGATCCACCTGACCCCCCCTCGCTCTCAGATGAATTATCCCGGCGAATATTTTCCGGAGATGTAATGAAATTCCATCCCCAGACGTCGGAAAGAAGTCGGGAGAATGGCATCCCGAGTTCCAGCAGGTCTGACGGGAGTCTGCTTTTGATAACGCGCCCCCACCCCCCAGCCCCAACTCCACGTCCCTTCTAGAAGCTTCTCTGTGGGCGTCTCATTTGTGCCGTACTCTCAGAAATCACGGTACTGTGGGGGAATGTTTTTTCCCTTTCAGGAACAAATTTACGAAATTTGAAAGTACAATAATCTGTTTGAGTACTAATAAATCTGCTGAAAATTCCAGCTTAAACCAGCCTGGTCAAGCCGGTTAAAGCTGTGTGTTTTCGACACTTCTAGCTGGTCAACCAGCTGTTCACCAGCTGACCAGCCTGTATAGTCAGCTAGTCCACCAGTTGACCACCAGCTTGCTCTGCCAGCTTGACCAGCTAGAGGCCAGCTTTATCCAGCTAGAGAAAAGCTTTGACCAGCCAGCTGGTTTTATCTGGAATTTTCTGCAGGGAAGTAAGTTTTTCAAGCAAAAAAGGTACAGATTAGTCATGTAATGCTGGCTAGGGGTACAATTTTCAGATGGTACAAAGTTTTCACCTTTTTAAGCACTTTTTTTTAACCTTTTTTTCTGAGAGTCCAGTGAATTTAATAGAAGCTGTTCTTCAGCTGTGTGATCCACTGACTCACTGCTGCTCTCACTGGGCCCCTACTGACACCCACATCATATGACTAAGGTTTGCACCCTCATCACATGACAAAGGTCTCCTGGCTGGTGCCAATGGGGCAAGTCTTCCTACTGACGACTTGGTCCACTTTTCCCTGACAAACACATTTCACATTTCCCATGGTTTTTGTGAATTTGTCTATATCAATTCCATAAGTTTGATGGTTAATAACCTTTTTGTACCAGGTAAAGATCTTATCTGGAAGAGTCATTCACTTTTGCTGGCAGCTAACGGTGACTCTCAGCAGATTTAAATATCCTGTTCGCTTCGTCTTTTGACCGAACGTCTGTACATTACATTATCCAAAAATGTTTGGTAGCATTCCTCTCCCAGATCCGATTCGCCCTTTTTCCCCTAACGTTCAGAAAATACCGACGAGAACCCCAGACGCGTGTAACTTTCGACCCCGAGCACCGCTAAGTGATGTGAGGCTCGACCGGCGGAAGCGGCATGTAGCGACAGACAGGCGCGCTAGCTCGCTCCGAACGCGCTAGCCGCCGCACTGCGGAGAGCTTACCGCCGCCCTGGCGCGATGGCCGCGTTGCCAAGACCACCAGCGGCGGCGGCGGGCTTTGTTGTGAAACGTCTCCCACGGCGACGGGGCGGGCTGGCACGAGGCGCGCGTGCGCGTGGGAGGTCCCGTCAGGCTAATACAATATTTGATAATATAATATATTCCCCCTGTCCTTCCCTAATACGATATTGGCCAAACACAGTAAACATTAGCCCTAATGAAATAACGTCCTGGAGCCGGGGGCCGGGGGGGGGGGGGGTGGTCGGTTGGGGGGTAGTCTGTGAGGGGATGGAGGGGGGCGAGGGGGCTCTGTTGTAACGGGGTAATGAATCCTGTCTCCACCCCAGAGCGTATTTGGACGTGAAGGAGCTGAAAGACATCTTGAAGCTGGACGGCTCCACGCACCTCAACGTCTTCTTCGCCAACTCCTCGGACGAAGACCTGGCGGGAGTCGCCACCTGGCCCTGGGACAAGGAGGCCCTCACGCATTTAGGTGAAAAAAGAGGGAGAGAAAAAGTAAAAAAAAAAAAAAAAAGGAGTAAAAAAACACAGAAAGGGTCAAATTTGTGAGGTTTGAAACTGATGAGAAAGACCGAAAGTGACGTTCTGCTAGGGGGTCTGATTGTGTCTCAGCTGTTAAGGAGAATTAGCTGTGACTGCGTTTGTGGAAGGCTTTGAATTTAACTTCATGTTTGCAATTTTAGATAGTTTTTTTTTTTTCATCAGAATTTTTTTGTGTCTCTGTGGATGTGATTGGTTTGGTGTGTGCATGTGTCTTTGTGTATGTATGCAAGTATATACATACGTGTGTCTGTGTGTGTATGTGTGTACGTGTTGGTGTGTGTGTGTCCATGTGAATGCTTGTACCCGTGTGTGTGTGTGTGGGTGTGTGTGTGTCCATGTATGCATGCATGTGTGTGTGTGAGTGTTCATGTATGTCCATGTGAATGCGTGTATCTGTGTGTGTGTGTGTGTGTGTGTGTCCATGTATGCATGCATGTGTGGGTGTGTGTGTATGGTTGTGTGTGTATGGTGTGTGTGGGTGTGTGATGGGTGTGTGTGGATGTGTGTGTATAGGTGTGTTTGGGTGTGTGTGTATAGGTGTGTGTGGGTGTGTGTGTATGGGTGTGTGGGTATGTGTGTGTGTGAGTGTGTGTGTGGGTGTGGTGTTGGTTTTGGTGGGTGTGTGTGTATGGGGTGTGTGTTGGGTGTGTGTGGTGTGGTGTATGGGTGTGTGAGGGTGTGTGTGTGTGGATGTGTGTGTATGGGTGTGTTTGGGTGTGTGTGTATAGGTGTGTGTGGGTGTGTGTGTATGTGGTGGTGTTGTGTGATGGGTATGTGTGGGTGTGTTGGGTGTGTGTATGTGGTGGGTGGTGTGGTGTGTGTGTGTAGGGTATGTGTGTGGTGTGTGGTTGTGTGTGTGTGTATGTGTGTGTGTGTGTATGGGTGTGTGGTGTGGTGTGTGTTGGGTGTGGTGTGTATGGGTGTGTGTGTGTGTGTGTGTATGGGTGTGTGTGTTGTGTGTGTGTGTGTGTGTGGGTATGTGTGGTGTGTGTATGTGTGTGTGTGTATGGTGTTGTGGTGTGTGTGTGTAGTGGTGTGGTGTGGTGTTGTGTGTGGTTGGGTGTGTGTGTGGTGTGTGTGGTGTGTGTGGGTATGTGTGTGGTGTGTGTGTAGGGTTGTGTGGGTGTGGTGTTGTGGTGTGTGTGGTATGTGTGTGTGTTGGTGTAGTGTGTGGGTGTGTGTGTGTGTGTGTGTGGGTGTGTGTGTGTGGGTGTGTGTACGTAACCCTGTCCTTTGTGCTTTGTAGGCGGGATTGTGCTGAACCCCTCCTTCTACGGAACGTATGGCCACACCCACACCATGATCCACGAGATCGGCCACAGCCTGGGGCTGTACCACGTCTTCCGCGGGATCTCCGAGATCGAATCCTGCAACGACGCCTGCCTGGAGACGGAGCCGTCCATGGAGACGGGCGACCTGTGCGCCGACACCAACCCCACGCCCAAATACAAGCACTGCCGGGACCCGGAGCCTGGCAACGACACCTGCGGGCACTGCCACTTCACCCAGACGCCCTTCAACAACTACATGAGCTACACGGGTCAGCTGCTGCACCAGCATGCGCATACATATATACACACACATCAGTTAACACACCCGACATTTATTACACACTACATATATATATACAGCTAACATTACCCATACATATACACACCAACCTATATACACACATACAGTATACACACACAAACACATATATATACACACATACAGTATATATACACAAACACATATATACACACACATACAGTATATACACACACAAACACATATATATACACACATATATACACACACATACAGTATATATACACAAACACATACATACACACACATACAGTATATACACACATACATATATACACACACACACATATATATACACACATACATATATATACACACAAACACATATATATATATACACAAACACATATATATACACACATACATATATATACACACACATACATTATATATACACAAACACATACATACACACACATACAGTATATACACACATACATATATACACACACAAACACATATATATACACACATACATATATATACACACATACACATATATACACACACATACATTATATATACACAAACACATACATACACACACATACAGTATATACACACATACATATATACACACACAAACACATATATATACACACATACATGTATACACACACAAACACATATATATATACACAAACACATATATATACACACATACATATATACACACACATACAGTATATACACACAAACACATATACACACATACACGTATACTATATATACACACATACACATATACACAATCACACATACACATATACACACACATATACATATATACACACACATACACATACACATATACACACATACACGTATACTATATATACACACATGCACATATACACACACATACACGTATACACACACAAACACATATATATATACACACATACACATATACATAAACACATATACATATAAACATATATACACATACACATATGCACATACGCACATGGAGGGACACACGCACACACGCATGCATGTGTGCGTACATACACACTCTTACCAAAACACACTCAAAAATGTGCACACACACATGCTCACACACTCACACATGCTCACACACATACAGACACACACAAACACAACCGAAGCAAAGTTCATTTTCAACACCGGTATTCAGCTACAGCTGCTTGTGTAAGAAGAACTATAATGCACACCCCCCTTTGCCTCTCTTCTCCTCTCCCGCTTTTTTCCCTCTCTTTCTCTGTCTCTCCGTCCTTCTCGCCGCTCTGACGTTCACGCGCTTCCCTCTCTCCCTCCCCCCCGCGAAGACGACGACTGCACCGACTCCTTCACGCTCAACCAGGTGTCCAGGATGCACTGCTACCTGGACCTGATCTACCAGTCCTGGCAGCCCGACAGCAAGCCGCCGCCGGTGCCTCTGGCGCCCCGTGTGGTCGAGCAGGAGAACGACGCCCTCACGCTGGAGTGGTTTCCACCAATCACGGGACAGTTCTACGACAGGTGAAAACGAGCAGCGCATTTTCCGCTGGGGCTGGAAAACTCTCTGCGTTTTTTGTCTACTGCTCTTGTTTCATCCAAAAAAATCTGCGGCCAGATCTGTCCGCATGAGTGAAAATATATTCATCTGGCCAATGGTTTTCCGTCCAAGTGGCATTTTTACAAAAACAAGGAGCGGCAGCTTAAAAATATAAAGAACTCAAAAACAAAGTCCATCGTGGAGGACTGCTGGTGGGAAATAATCTCACAAGGAGGCATACAGAGCGGACACAGGAGGTTCTGAGGTCCAGGTACAGGAGGTATTGGGGTCCAGGCAGGACTATAACAGGTACAGGAGGTATTGGGGTCCAGGCAGGGCTATAGCAGGTACAGGAGGTATTGGGGTCCAGGCAGGGCTATAACAGGTACAGGAGGTATTGGGGTCCAGGGTTGGCTATAGCAGGTACAGGAGGTATTGGGGTCCAGGCAGGACTATAACAGGTACAGGAGGTACTGAGGTCCAGGCAGGGCTATAACAGGTACAGGAGGTTCTGAGGCCCAGGCAGGGCTATAACAGGTACAGGAGGTTCTGAGGTCCAGGCAGAGCTATAACAGGTACAGGAGGTTCTGAGGCCCAGGCAGGGCTATAACAGGTACAGGAGGTTCTGAGGTCCAGGCAGAGCTATAACAGGTACAGGAGGTTCTGAGGTCCAGGCAGGGCTATAGCAGGTACAGGAGGTACTGAGGTGTGAGCATGGCTATGTTTCAGGAACGTATCTAAGTTGGTTGCTGTCTGTGTCTCTTGGTTTCCTAGAGAAGTGGGATCTGTGTGTGATAAATGCACAGAGGGGCGGGTCCTCCTGCAGTACGCCTCCAACGCCTCCTCGGCCCGCCCCTGCGCCCCCTCCGGACACTGGAGCCCCCGCGAAGCCGAGGGTAAGCCCCGCCCATCACGCTCGTAACCCCACCCACATTTCACACCCTGGCCAATCGCAGCCACCTGCACTTCTCAAACGCTGTCCAGTCGTAATCCCGGCCAACGTTACACACCTTGGCCGATCGCAGCAACTGCCACATGGCACACACTGTCCAATCACAGGAACTCCCACCTCCACACAGTGTAATTATAACCCCTCCCACACTGCACATCGTAGCCAATCACAACCACGCCTGCTTTACACAGATTGGCCAATCAAAGCAACTCCCACCTCACACACACTGTCCAATCATAACCCCTCCCACAATGCACACCGTGGCCAATCACCACAATTCCCACCTAACACACTGTCCAGTTATAACCACCGTGCTACCCACCCAGACCAATCATCGCTGCTGATACATCTGACACAGTCCACTTCACTCACCATGTGTGCTGACACATTTTAATGAGCAGGGAAGCAAAAACATGGATAACATTTTACAGAGACACGGTCACAAAGACCCTCCACAACACACACAGGCCTGACCCCCCCCCCCCCACCCCAAAAGAAAAAACAAAACACTCAAACACTGGCGAGAAGAACTCCCTGCTGGGGAGAAATATCAGGAGGATCCCATCCTCCTGTGGTCGACCCCAGGTCAGCAGTTAAAGTTAGCGTAAGTGCTAAAAGGGAGATTGTAGGGGATAACAGAGTAAATAATCATTGTGGTCGAGCAGATTTTGACCTGGGGTATGCACTGCGTAGGATATCGCGTGCCTAAGGAATGTTCTTGCGTATGTTCTAAAATGTAATTTGCTGATGGCACTAGTTGTATAAAGAAAATATGCAGGCGGTATTTGAGTAGACGCTCAGCCAGATGTGTCTTGTCGATGCGACGCGCCGTACGGTCTGGCTGAGGAGGGAGCAGGTGCTGACAGGTGCCCCGACGCGCGCGTCGTAAAACGTTTACGACCACGCAGACCGGGAACAGCTGCCTCAGGACGAACGACAGGGCGGAGAAACAAAACAAACCAGTCTGGGGTCAAAACCCAGGAGGAAATGGCCCCAGACGTGCGCTAGCTCTGCCGCTTAGCCGCCGCGGCCCGCAGGAAGCCGTTCCCTCGGCAACACTCCGCCCCTTTTGTCCGCGCGGAGCCCCGAAACTCCGCGAAACATAAACACGCTTTGACGTGTGATGGCCCTCGCATGCCGTGCGGTCTGTTTGTGTGAGAGGACTGATGCAGCGCAGGGCTGGCTGCTGTGCCCTGTAGGTCAGGGGTCAAGGGTCACGGGTCAGGGGGTCAGCAGGTCAGCAGGTTTAAACCAAATCTCCTGATGTACTGAAACTCCAATATTCTTTAGCAATTTATTCAATTAGCAAATCCTTTCCTCCAAAGTGACTAATAAAGATAACATCAAAGAAGCGTAGAAATTTGGATTTCCTTTGGATAACGTGGTGACCTTTGGTGACCCTGGACCTTCACGAGCCGGGATCAGCGGTTGACTGGGTGCTGCTGGGAAGGGGTAAGTCAGCCCGGAGGACCTCCCCGTTTCCTTGTTTCCCTGTCAGACCTCAGAAACACGTTTTCCCCCGAACCGCCCCGAATTCAGCCAGAGCCGCGTTCGAGCGTCGCGTGAGGCTCATCGGTCCCGACGGACGCGGCGAGACCGCCGCCAATCGAGAGTGCGGGAGCGTGCCGTCATCCTGTTTCTCAGTCCGTCTGGCGAGCGGGGGCCGGGGGGGGGGGTCTGGTCGGACGGCTCCTTACTCTCCGCCACGGGAAGCCGTTCGGGGAGAACAAGACCCCGCGAACGCCAACAGCGCCGTGACGCGGCGCGGCGTGATTGGTTCGTAAGCCGTCACGTGATCTCAGTCACTGATGACGCTGTAGATACACCCACCGCGATGCTCGTGAATCCTGAATCCGCTGTCCAGGCTACTTTTACTGAGTTAACTGTCAGTAATCTATGCGATTGTTCAGATCTGTCGTGCGTTGTAGGGCTGGGCGATATATCGCGGTGATAATTATCGAGTGCAATAACGGTCGTCGCCACCGTGTGGTGTACCGCCTTTCTTTTCGGCCTTTTTCTCTGTAATTATACCTGACAACCACGCTTTTGGAGGCCGCGTGAAACGCTTTTCGGAAAAATAAACGTCACCTATCGCTTGACCGTAAGACAGCCAGCAAGGCCTCGCAGCTTCCGCGTGATTGGCAGAACCACATCACATGATCACACGGAAGCTGTGCGACCTTGCTGCCGATTGGCTGTCTTGTCTGTCGACACCCAAAAGGCAACAGCGGTTACGTTTTCCTCCGAAAGCATTTTACACAGCCTCTTTAGCTGTTTAGTAATGCTTCAGGTATAATTAAAAAGGAGAAGACAAAAGAAAGGTGATATGCCGTACGGTGGTGAAGGTCGCTATTGCATAATCGATAATCATTGTTGTGGTTTATCGTCCAGCCACAGAATGGCGGTGTCCCCAGCATAGAGCTCTTCCAGTTTCAACGCTCTACACCTACGGCAAAGCAACAAGTCCTCCCTGTGCATTGGAGTGGCTGTTCAGTGGCTCCAGGAGGGCGCTAACAGACTGCTAGCGTTCAGGCTGCTAGCGTTCAGGCTGCTAGCATTCAGGCTGCTAGTGTTCAGGCAGCTAGTGTTCAGGCAGCTAGTGTTCAGGCAGCTAGCGTTCAGGCTGCTAGCGTTCAGGCTGCTAGCGTTCAGGCTGCTAGTGTTCAGGCTGCTAGCGTTCAGGCTGCTAGCGTTCAGGCTGCTAGCGTTCAGGCTGCTAGCGTTCAGACTGCTAGCGTTCAGGCTGCTAGCGTTCAGGCTGCTTTGGCAGCGAGCGGCAGGGCTTGTAGCGAGCTGCTCTTGGACTCCCGGTCCGTCTGTCCGTCCGTCACCGCCCGGCGCGAGGTGTTCGGCAGCGCGGAATGTCGGCGCGGGGAACGAGCGTTCCGGAGGGGGCCACGCTCCATAGAGAGGCTCCGCCCCCCCCCCCCGCCCCCCCGCCCCCCGGTCTGCCAGAACGCTTTCAGTACCTCTAAAGCCTGCCCGGTTTTTTTTCTCTTTTTTTCGCCCGCTGGCTCGTCAAGCCGCTTTTGTCTGGAAGAATAAATTACACCGTTTAAAAAAAAAATAATAATAACAGCAACGACAACGAGAACAGCAAAATGTCTCCCTCGTCCGTGGAAATGATTTAATGTTTCAGTCAACGAGTGCAGAGTTTACACAAAACTCAGACGGTACTGAAATGAAACCAGCGCCTCTCCTACACACTGTGCTTCTTCAGTTTGGCGTCCTGAGGAAGAGACCGTAAGGGACTGCGTAGAGACGAATGACGATGATAAAACGAAGAATTGCAATTATTTAGCGCCATTCGCAACCTCAAAGCAGGGGGGGGCGGGGGAGGAGTTTCCACATTTATCAATTACCAGCTCCGTAGCGACAGGGCCAGTGGAATGTTCCGGAAGGAGGCGTGAGGAGGTGTTGTGCCTTCCCTCCGGGGGTCTGCCAGATTTGCGCATGGCGGCGCGACAGGCCACGCCCCCTTTGCCCTCGCGTGCCCCCGACCCCCCCCCGCCCGCGGGCACGCCCGGGCACCGGGCACCTCGCCCGGGGAGCCAGGGGCAAACCAAATAAAAGATTTACTCTAGCCCAATTACAACCGGCGCAGACGGGCAGCGGCGCTCCGGTGAGGTCACAGACGAAGTGAGGTCATAATGAGCAAAGCGCTTCATTAAGGGGAAGGAGATGCCGGCGAACGTAGAGGGGATTGTGCCTCTCCTGGGGAGGAAGGGAGGGAGGGAGAGAGAGAGAGAGACGTCTGGGCTTTAGTTCCTCCAGAGCTTCTGGTTGTAGCAGATTGAGAAGGAGACTCGTGATTTAGTGATCTAGAGAGGAGGCATTTGGTTATTTCTCTGGCAGAAAAAAGCATTTATTTATTCTGTGATT
This sequence comes from Anguilla rostrata, assembly GCF_018555375.3. NCBI lineage: Eukaryota > Metazoa > Chordata > Actinopteri > Anguilliformes > Anguillidae > Anguilla > Anguilla rostrata. Next base: position 38,931,198 of record NC_057946.1, on the reverse strand, counting down.
ATAGCTTCATACTCCAGCCTTGCTTTTCAGGTCTGGTGCTCTGGCTTGACTGACCTCAG
>NC_057946.1:38926139-38928639 GCF_018555375.3 Anguilla rostrata | reverse complement strand
CCGCCCAGGGCCGAGGTTAGGGAACGGGTGCTGCGGCCGCCAGCTCGGACCGGCTCTAAAGGGAAGCGCGGAGAGCCCGCGAGCGGGGAGGGCGAGCGTCTCCAGCAGACGGCCCGCTCGCGGCCCGGGGCCAAGCCGGGCGCGCCCTCAAGGGTGGCGGGGCCACCCTACTGCCGCGGCCGCTTCTCTTGTAAAACAGGGCTCGTTTGTTTTACTCGGCCAAGTTTTTCATTTCAGTTGCACCGCAAAGAAAACACGGCGTCGCGGGTGTGTGTTTCCACTGGGCCGAGCTTAGAACAGCGTGGTGGGAATTCTGTGCCATCTGGACTTCATAATCGATCAATTATTAATTTACCCTCTCGCCCTGCTCTGCTGCGAAGCTTTCACACCCCCGGCTGGGACTGGAACCCAGAGCCTTTGGCATACGAGCCCAGTTCCCCGACTGTTCTGCTGCACTGCAGCTCAGTCTCATTGTGATGTCACAATGCTCTCTGTAGCCCACTGTGACATCACTGTGGCACTGTTGTCACAGTAGGACATTTACCCCATTGTGACATCACTGACACTGATGTCACAGTAGAATGTGTACACCACTGTGACATCACTGACACTGATGTCACAGTAGAATGTGTACACCACTGTGACATGACTGACACTGTTGTCACAGTAGGACATATACCCCATTGTGACATCGCTGACACTGATGTCACAGTAGAAACGTGCACACCACTGTGACATCACAATGGGCCGTCTACCCTCCCCTCCCCCCAGGTCCGCCGGACGTGGAGCAGGCCTGCGAGCCCAGCGTTCGCACCTGGAGCCCCAACGCGGGGGCGGAGCCCAGCAGCGTGGGGTCCCCGCCCTGCCCCCTGCAGGGCTGCATGCTCCAGCTGGAGTTCGCCCTCCCGCTGGTGCCCGACGCCCTCACCGCCTGGGTCACCTTCTTCTCGTCGGACGAGGCGGCCCCGCCCGCCCTCCACGACGTGGTCCTGCTGACCGTCGCCGGGGGCAACGTCTCCCTGGGCCCCAGCGCCGTGTTCTGCGACACGCCCCTGACGCTCCGGCTGGACGTGCAGGAGGAGGTGTACGGCGTGCGCTTCTACACCGCCGAGCAGCACCTGGAGATCGACGCCGCCATGCTGACGTCCCAGCCCGACTGCCCGCTCTGCCGGGGCTGCGAACCCCTCCGCTACCGCCTCCTCCGCCGCCCGCCCGTCTCCCACGCCCCCGAGGGCCACGCCCTGCCCGCCTCCAGCCGCAGATACGTGGACAGGTAGGCCCCTGGCTCCGCCCCTCCCCCCCCCCCCTCATCTGCAGACCCTGTGCGCACCAGTCTGTCCTCTTTCATATCTGTTACTGTCCTTCACTGCCACGTTCTGTCCATCTTTGGCTCTTCTGCCTGTTCTTCTTTCAGGGTCGTTTGTGTTCTGTTGCTTTCAACCACCCATGGAGGGGTGTGGGTTTTTTCGGAAATGGAAATGAGGTTCAAAAACACACTAAAGCCCAATCGATTTTACATGTATTAGTGGAAAACCAGAACTGGACCGAAAAGGTGATTGATGCAGCTTTATCCCTTAAGATGAATGTCCGTGTTAAGACTGGGAGAGCAGGCTCTTAATCTGGTAGCCGTTTGGGCATAACCTAACCCGGCAGGGCACTTATTGTGCTAAAATGTCTCCCTGTTTGTTTTTACGAGACCTAAAGAACAGCTAGCTCCCTGTCCCTCAGTGCTAAGATAGCCGTTCATTATTTGGCAACGAGTGCATTAGTGCTTCCTAATTTAAACTCTGTGGTTTTGTGCAGGAAGTCCCCGATTGGCTAGATCTGGTGTTTGGCCCGCCCCCCTGCCATGATTATGTAATACGGAGCTGGCACGGTTCACATGAGGAGAGGGGTGCCGATAAGCATCATTATCTGTGAATGCGTGCCATTGTTTGGGTGATGTTGAGCGCCCCCTCCCTAGGGGTCCGTAACTAAATAATGCGTTTCCTGCCCCACCGCCATGGATGCTCTGTGTGTGTGTGTGTGTGTGTGTAAGGGTGCGCGTGAGTGTGTGTGTGTCACCAGAGAAGTTGTTTAGTCGTTTTGTTTTGTAAATATTGTGGGGTAAGGGGGTTGTGCAGAGGCATGACCATTTCTACCCCCCCCCCCCCCCTTTACATTTTTGATATGAAGGGACCACCCAGAAATATCCCAGTAAAACCATGTTTTCCCCCTTTTTAACACTTCTCTACCCCCCCCCCCTCCCCACCCACCCAACTTGACCCTGCATTCCCACCGTGTTTCCCAATTTCCAGTTCGGGACATCGGTGAACAAACACCCACGGTGTCCTCTTAAGAATGAAATCATCCCCAGTGTTTCTATCCCCCCTTTTATTCTCTACTTGAACAGAGCCAACAGAATAATAGGAAAAAAGATGACAGGTGAACAGAAACTAAATCTAAAAACATCTTTAAAAAACAAAAACTAATGACATCAGTAAAGGTCACAGACTCTGGG